>NW_006160041.1:253956-261336 GCF_000334495.1 Tupaia belangeri chinensis | reverse complement strand
CTTATCTAAGCCCTTTGCCAGGGTCTTATGCACCTCATCTTCCGAATCCAGGCTATTGATGAGGTGGACCCTGCTCTCCTTGTTAAGAAACAACAAACTCAACAGACAGGTTCTCACCTCCTCTGCCTGTCCCTCCCCTACATATACTGTCCCATTCTGAGAAAACCAAGCCCACTCTCAACCCCAGGGTTCATTCCTTTCCCTGGGTCTCAGTCACTGAGTAGGACTAGGCATGTCCCCTTGGGTTAAGGGCTCCTAGGAGCGGGCTCCCTGGTACTGAGAATTAAATATGTCCCTTATGGGATAAGCAACTTTCCCTGGGGTCAAAGGTGTCTATCAAATTTGGTCTCCTGTGACCTAATCTGTTCACACTTGCCTTGTTACACTCAGGCTAAACTATATTTAAATGAAGCCCTCACCTCTCTTCCTTTCCACCACATCATTCCTCAGAAACATCATCATACTAGTATAGTGGTTAAGGACTCAGGTTCTAGGGTCAGAAAGATCTGAGTTCCAATCCCAGCTCTACCAGTTACTAGATACCTAACCTTGGCATGTTAATTCCCTTGTCCCTGTTTTTTCATCCACAAAAGGAAGATAGGATTAGTTTGTTGGGTGGCTTTATCCAGCTCATCAGGTTGTTATCTAGCTGAGGGGTGTCAATGAACTAAAGATAATGGGCACACCTGCAGAATGCTATTCACTTAGGAGTTCACTTAGGGCATGGCTCTTCTACCCCAGGCACTCCCACGCAGCAGTGGCAACAGGTAGCAGAAGCTACAGGACCTCACAGGACATGCCTGGCTTATTCCCAACAGTCAGACAAGCCATCTGACCCAGTTCTCTTCCTCTTCCAACTCCTTCTGCTGCTCCTTCTCAATTCCCTCATTCATCCTGGACTCTGCCCTCACACACCCATTATGTCCCAGATCCTCCTGAACCCTCCTTCAAAGTTCCCTTTTGAATCTGCCCTCACTGCCCACCCTCTTTGTCTTACTCCCAGGCAACTCCTCTGAGTGCCTACATAATGGATTCGGGGTCACGCTCCTCAGCACTGCACTGACCACCCTGTCCCTGCTCAAAGACCTGCAGGGAGTCAGCCCTCTCAGATGAAGGAAGGTGATCCAAAGCCCAATTTACAGTTCCAACCTGTCCATCATCTGGTCTAACTTCGACCCTTTTTTTGTTCTTTCAGAGCCCATCAAAATGTCAGTTCTCAGGACCAGCAGTTGGTGTAATGGCTATGTTGCTGGACTCCCATGTAGTTGACCGTGGTTCGAGTCCCGGACCCAGTGGTTTAAACTCATGCTGGGCGTGTGTGCGTGCGTGCACAAGATCCTGAGAGGAGAATGGAGGAGAGGGGATTGCAGGGTGGCCCTAGGGGGGCCCCTAGGGGGGAGTTGATTTCTCTCTGTCTCTCTGTCTTTCTGGTGAGCGCACACGCCCTATAGCAAAAAAAAAAAAAAAAAAAAAAAGTAAATTATTTCACAGACTTTCCTTAATTACCAGGTTAGGTGGGGTCATCTTTCACCTTGCTCTTACCTCCTCTAATTCTTTGGATTTTAGACATCTTTCTGACTCTTACTAGTCTGGTTCCTAGTAAAAACAGTAAGTGCTTGCTCAATAAATGGGTGTTGAATGAGTGAGCTGTAGTTAACAGGCATGTCAGGAAGTTAACAGGCGTGTCAGAAAAACATCACTCCCATTGCAGATTTGTCATGTGAGCCCAGACCCTTAGAAAGATGTGGTCGGAAATTTAAATCTACACAAAGTTCTTAGACAAAGTTTACTATTTAAAATAATAGGTAGGACTCATGGTTTGAGTGATTAAGGAACTGGGTCCCACATGGCCAAAGTGGTTCAAATCCTGGCCCCAGTGGCTTGAAAAACATGCTGGGCACACGTGCATGCCTGCCCAAATCCTGACAGAATGTAGAAAATGAGCCAGGAGAAAGCTAGCAAATGAAAGGGGTTACAGAGGCTGGAGCATCTGCCCTTGTGGCTAGATAGGAAAACCCAATCAGGACAGAAAATTCCCCACCTAAGGTAATGTAAGCAGGAAATTGGTAGGGGAAGTCTAGCTGATTACCAAATCTGCTAGAAGTCAATTAAATGAACCAGTGGGCCCCAGCCACATTTGATAAAGTTAGTGAGATAAATCAGTCGGCCCAGTCCTATTTGATAGAGCCAATGAGATGAGAATCAGTGGGCCTACCCAGTGATCAACTGACATGACCTAGATTAAAAAATAATAAACCTCACAGAATGTAACTGCCAGGGCCTTTTGAGTCACTCTTTGTCTGTTCAGGCCCTCTCCTACCTCTTGGGAGTGTACTTTCAATTGCACTTAATAAACGCCATTTTCCTTTCACTATTGGTGTTTCATTCAACCCTTGGTCTAAAGCATTAAGAACCTGGACATCATCGAAACCATCCTGCAACAAAAAAAAAAAGAGAAGAGACTGTAGTCTGATCATACCCCACTGGGGTCGGGGGGTGCTTTTTCCTTCTGTCTCTCTCTGTCTCTTTGTCTCTGTTGAAAACACGGATCCTCTAAAATTAGAAAAATAAAAATAAAAAATGTAAAGTAACACAATTGAAAGTCCTTTCTAAATCAGAACCACATAAAAGATACACTGGGGTTCAATCTAGACTTCTACACACAAGGTGGCCAACCAACCTTTAAGAGCACATCAAGGCCCACACTTTACGCCATCCCCCCAAGGATGTTTCACGTGATACGATGAAGGGGCAAATGTGTGCATCTGTGTGTCTCTCTGCACACTAACAACGGCCTTACATCCTAAAGTTTAACCTGAATTAAGTTCACAGACAATGAAGAGAAACTTCAGCCTCACCGATAAATTTAAGAAGTTGTTACTATATGGGAACCAGCAGTTAGCGTAATGGCTGTGTCGCTGGACTCCCACGTAGTCGACTGCGGTTCACGTCCCGGACCTGGTGGCTTAAAACTCACGCCGGGCACATGTGCATGCGTGCCCAAGATCCCGAGAGGAGAATAGAGGAGAAGGGATTGCGGCGTGACCATCCCCCCGGGGGGGTGATTTCTCGCTTTCTGTCTCTATGTCTCTGTCTGTCTGGCGAGCGCACACGCCCTATAGCGAAAACCTCTCCAAAAAAAAAAAAAAGTTGTTACTATATAAATAGTTGTTTAAGTGCATACAGAATGTATAGGCACTAAAATGTGCTAAAATATAGCATGCCTAATTTCCATTCTCTACAAAAACAGGCCCACACACTCCTGGAGCTGCATGAATTGTCACTGCTATCGCAGGCATAGAGAGCTTTGCCATGGCACGGAGGACACCACAAAAGCTCCACGTGCACGTGGAGAATTATGTGGACACGTACCACGCTTATTTGCTGTCCCAGCACAATGGCGTGAGCACTGAACTCCCACAAAGACAGTGCTATTTTGGCAAGTTTGCACAGCCTAATATATAAGTCTGGTGCCATAAATACCTTGCTCTATACCCCTTGATTAGTGTCACTTAGATGTGTCTTTACAACTGCTAGTTTATAATTGCTCTGGGCAAAATGGAGCACAAATAGGGGCTCCAGGTCCCAAATGCAAGGGACTAGAGGGAAAGCACTCTGCAAGGCAGGTCACCTTTGGACCCATGAGGGAGGCTCCACAGAGGGGGCTATGGCCGAATCTGTGGATGGCCCAAAGGAGCAAACAGAAATCGAGGTGGCTGCTGAGGAAGTGAAGCACAGAAGGAATGGGAACCCAACGCTTGAATTTAATCATGAGAATGAGCCCCCAGCCACCCGGGCACGCAGGTAACTCCAAGGAACATGCCATGGGACACCATGGGAGACAACAAAGTGCTTGCAAAGTCTGCTCATATGACTATTTCTGAATCCCCAGAAGCAAGCCCTGAGCTTCTTTTGAAAAGGCCACTCAGGATTAAGGAGATGGCAGGCCTTCAGGAGCAAAAACAATTCCATTGATTTGAGGGAAAATCACTCATGAAAGCAGTTGATGGATTGAAAGGTTAAGCTTAGGTCTCTAAGAATGGAAGCTGGGTCACAGCTGGTCAACCCAGACTTCCTTAGAGCTCCCTCCCGGCCCCAGGGCTGGTCCTCAAGTCTGTGATTATGCTGGTGACTTAAAGTGTCTTGATATGTAAGTCAAGACAAGAAAGAAAAGGTTTGAAAATGCAAAGATCAGCAGCTATTGAAAGCTGGATAGCTTACAATCACTGATTTCTAGGGAAGATTAATAAGAGATTTCATCCCTACTGGAAAGTTGAAGAATTGGCACCTAAGTCAATTGCCCAAGATCACATAACAGGAAGAAAAGGGCCTGGACTCCAAGCTTCCAACACCTATACTAGAGCCTGTATTCTTACTCATTAGGCTCAATGCTCTGGTCTTAATTGTCATTCAAACCAGAAGGAAGAAAATTAATAAGTGTACCTACTATGTGCTAGGCAAAATGCTAAAGTATTTTTAGCCTTTTGAATTTGGCATCATCATCTCCAGTTTGGATTTCACAGATGAGAAAACCTCTGTAATTTGCCCAAGGTCACTCAGCTTCTAACTTCAGCAGAACTGAGATTCAGACTCCTGACTGACTGAATCCAAAGCCTTGACAGACCAGGTGAATGCTGCAGATGAGGAACTGCTCTCCAAGACCTGACAATTCCTCCAGTATTGCCTGCTCGATTCTGTAGTTCCGGTGCCTCCACAAGTCTAGCTATGGGAGGAAGCAATGTGGAGAGGTGTCTCCAGCTATAATTGGGTTTGTTTACCATCTAGTTATACCCTACAAGACCTCTTATTCTTACTTAATGTTTCAGTTTACTTTACGTGTAGGGTCTTGTCTCCCCAATCAGACTGCTAACATCTGGAGGACAGACACATTGTCATTTCCCTGAGTGAGCCCTCCCCACACCCAGTCCAGCACAATGCACAGAGTCCAGGGATGTAACCATTATGCTTTCTGCTGTTCCCACAACTTTTATTTTTAACACCCACCATCCCCATGCCAGGTATGGTGGCACACACCCTAGAATGTCAGCTTCTTAGGAGGCTGAGCAGGAGGATTGTAAGGTGGAGACCAGCTTAGTAAACATAGCAAGACCCTCTCTTAAAATAAATAAATAAAAAGAACAACAACAAAATCAATGGACCAACTCTGACACAGCAGTGATGTGCTGTTTACAAAAAGCTAGATCCCACATGGGACTGTGGTTCAAATCCCTGGACCAGTCAGCACAAGTGTCCAGGACCTGATGAGCTGAAGCACTAGAGGACCTTCAGAGGACCAGACTTTACAGAGGGTGCTTCTCTCTCTCTCTCTCTCATGCATGAGTATGCGCTATATCATTGGTAAAGAGGTTATGTAATAAATAATAATAATATTTAAACATTTTAAAGTAGAATGTAGTTCAATGGAACTGATCTGCTTCCCATAGGTAATAGGTGTTATGGTCAACCCCATCCTGGATTTTAGAATGTTGGTGCTAAGATGGACATTGAAGACAAACCTTGGAACCTCAGGGATGCTTCTTCAGTCAAGCTGTGGCCTCCAAAATTGCAATGAGATGACATCTCAGAAAAGTTGGTGGCCCTATTACCGTAGTCTTATCTGATCCTTCTCCTACCTTCTTTTTGCCTATCATGGGTTTTTTTGTTTGTTTGTTTTGTTTTGTTTTGTTTTTGAGAGGTTTTTGCTATAGGGTATGTGTGCTCGCCAGAAAGACAGAGAGAGACAGAGAGACAGAAAGCGAGAAATCACCCCTCAGGGGGGATGGCCACACCGCAATCTCTTCTCCTCCATTCTCCTCTCGGGATCTTGGGCACGCACGCACACGCGCCCGGCACGTACATGCCAAACTCCTGAAAGGAGAAATGGAAGAGAAGGATTGTGGCATAAATGTGCCCCATGCAGGGCACTTTGTCACTTTCCCCCTCTGTCTCTATCCAGATAGTTCATGCACCCTTTGGCAAATAAAAAAAAAATAAAAAAATAAATAGGACTGGCTAACTCCACAGCCTGGTGGTTAAGTGAGTTAGATCCCACATGACTAACTGCAGTTTGAATCTCAGCCCTAGCAGCTTCAAACATGCAGCACACATGCATGCCTGCATACCCCAAATCCTGCAGGATGGAGAAATCAAGGAAAGGGATTGTAGTATGACCATGCTCCACTCAGGAGAGGAATGCATTTTTTTTTCTCCCTCTCTATCTCTCTTTGGAGGGCATATGTACCCTCTGGCAAATAAAAAAAAAATAAATTCTGACAAAGGACTTTATATTTTTTAGCTGAGCCCAGTATTTATGCCTGCTTTCAGTCATCATCAGCTCAGGAGCCTTCTAAGTATTGGGCGTTCCTCTTGAAACAGTCCTCATCGTGAACTTCACAAATGGAGTCATTCTAGGTCCATGCTGAGAGCAGAAGTGAAGCGTCCTCTGCTTCCCCTTTCACCAAGGGCATAAATCACTGTTGGCTTCAACACGCAGAAGTCCCTCAGACTGACTGTGCCGGCAGCCAATGGCCACAAACAGGCTCATGGAACTTTTCTGAGACTCGTTGAGGAAAGGAGAAATGAGTGGGTATCTTTCAAAACACACTGCCAGCCGAGGCCGCATGGTACCAACCTCACTTAGGCAATATGCAAAGTTCCATTCAAATGCTTTGGACTTTCCAACCCATTCTGCCCGATGCCAGTGCTCGACAGCCAACAGACAGATCCTGCAGTCCTGGGTGTTTTTGCCCTTGCTCAACGCTACCACTCCTTGCCCTGTGACAGATGAAACAGCCCAAAGGAGAAAAAGAACTGTTTCCTTTATCTTCAAGGTAACATGCTCTCATTCCTAAAGGTAGTATTCCTGTAATAATGGACTTTTCTACTCTTCCTGAGCCTTCTGCTAAGTCTGGGTAAACTTTCTTGGTGACAAGGGCTTTTCAGTGGTGAAATTCAGACCCAAGCAATCTCTTACTGGCAGGCCCTGAAGAACTGCTTTACAGACTGCCATGAGCAAGACCCAGGTCTTCTTACCTGAGTGTACACCTCCAAAAATAGATAGTGTGGGCACTATGATATTTTTCATAAGAAGTCAAGTTTATAAGTGAACAAAACCTGCCTCATGGTCCCAGAGACAAATCTTGGAAGGGAAAGAAACCTAAACCTTACACCCAGAAAGCTATGAGTCGCTCATATCTAACGCCGTCCCAAGACAGCAACGCCATCAGACCTGGTTCTGTCTTAAGGAAGTTACCCAGAGATCTACTTACACAAAAACATCTCCCAGTATCTTGCTCTGAAGTCACCACCCCTCTCACTTGGCCTGGCATTTCCATCATTAGGTGCTCCTTAAGTGACTGACTTACAATCTATTCTCTCTTT
>NW_006160041.1:229548-253943 GCF_000334495.1 Tupaia belangeri chinensis | reverse complement strand
TGAGCTTTAGGAGTGCAGGGGACCTTCCCTTCCCCAATTGCTGCTTAATTGCCACTGTTCAGAATGTTGCTTGGCACAGAACAAATGTTGTATAAGTAAAGGCTGTAGTGAACTGTCTCAAAAACAAGACAAAGATCCATATGATAGTCTAAGGAGATGAGAGCTTTTCTCATTTGTCTTTTGAGGAGATAAAGGGAAGGGATGGAATCCAAGTCAAGTAGGATTCAAAGTGAGAAGACTGGATGGCGAGAGGCCTGTGTGGGTTATCTGCAAGGCATCTCTTGGATGGGGTACCCTAACAAAGGCCATGGGTTCTTTGGGATATCTGAGAATACAGGACCAGCATACCAAGGACAGATAATGGAGTTCCCTACATCCTAGGAGACATAAAGGATGAACTTGCAGAAGAGAAAGTGAAACATCTTCATACAAGCTTTAATATCTTCGATATGGTCCCCCCCCCCCATCAAACCCCACTTATTACCATTGATCACTGTCATTTGCTAACTGTGAAGGGCTAGGAAAATCTTGGTAAGATCAAGACGCAGGACTTTAGGAGAAAACTCCCACCCAGGTTCTAACTTCTTGAGGGTGGAGACTACTCCTACTTCTATAGGCTGTGAGATTTTTCTTAGAATCAACAGGAACCAGAATGCCACAAAGAACTCCCAGAGTTGCAGAATGGCTCAGCTCAAAAGGATCAAATCAGCAGTTACTACTTCCTCTCTTTACTAATGAGTGGGATGCTCAGGAACCCAGAGGTTCTTGGAGAGGCTTCTATAGCCAGAATGACCAGAACTTACTCAGAACAAGGGGGGTAATAAAAGCCAAAGTGCTGAGCCTTCTAAATGGAGGGTGTGGCCCCTAATCTAAGGTTGCACTTCACCAGATAGCTAGGAAATGATGTGTGTACAGGGAAGCCTTTTTATTCTCTTGGCCAAGGAGAAAGTCCAGAGTCATTTTCCTTTTTTTTTTTTTTTTATTTTATTTTGCTAGAGTGCACGTGCACTCACCAAAGAGAGACAGGCACGTGCATTCAACAGAGAGAAATGGAGGAAGAGAAAGCACCCCCAAGGAAAGGACCAAACCTCAATCCCTTCTTCTTCATCTCTCCCTGCTTTCAGGACTTTGGGCACACATACACAAATGTCCAGTGTGTTTCTCAAACTGCCAGGTCCAGGATTTGAACCACTTGGTAGGCCATGTGGGATCCAGCTAGCTTAATCACCTTAACCACCAAGGCCATGGAGTCAGTCTGAGTCTCTTCCTTTTAAAAGATCTAGAAAAGGCACTTAAAAAATCAACATTTGCACAATAAATATTTCACCATTTTCAAGGCACCCATACACACAACATGTTACCTGAGCCTCAAAACAACCCAGTGAGGTCATAGCAGAGTACCCAATGTCCAGATAAGGCAGCAGAACCCCCAAAGGACTACAATGTCTTCTCTACGTCATAGCCGAGTTTCAGCAACTTGAAGTCACAAGTCAACATCAGGACTCTGATGTCCCACTCCCAGCCCCGCTCTCTTTCAAGGAACCATGCTGAATCTCAGTAAGGTACCGAGTAGCAGCACAGTCCAGGACGACATGGTCGGAGGCTCAAGCAGATCCAGGATCTGGTGGGGTAACTTGCAACTGAGGAATATAGTGTCCTGTGAGCTGCCTGGGGTGTGTCTGGGTCATTATAAGTCAGATAACATACTTCCTTGGCACGCTTATCAAAGTTCTTTCTGGACAGTGAGTCAGAAGGTGGCCTAGTGAGAGGAGAGGATGGAAGAGCCTCTTTGGTCCAAAGACAGTCATCCAGCCAGTGATCTGGACCTGAGAACACAACTTCCTTTCCTCTCAACAACAGCCATGACAGCACCAAACATTAGCAAGGACTGTCCCTAGTCCACGAAGAAACAAGGCGTTATTGAGATGTCTTTCAAGACCACATATCAAGCCAGAAGCTGGGAATGTCTCTTAGGGACACACAGGATGCGTGAGGCTGTTGAGGGCTAGAGGAGAAGGAGGGGCTCCAGAGAACAAGAAACCCCAAGTCTTCCCAGGCCTTAACCACCACCCACTAAGGAGCTCAGACAGCCACAGAGTGGGAGCTTTACCATCCGTGGCTCTTCTCACTCCAAAGGCTTAAGAAAATAGGGAGGGGAGCATCGTCAAGGGGCTGACTTACATATAAAAGGTGAGAAAGACTAAGAGGGCTGAGTTAGGCTGCATCCTTCTCCCATCCTCCTGAGCCACAGCTGGCAAGTTATTAAACGGTAATAACAAAGATGTGCTAGAATCTTCCTCCCACAGTAAGAAGATGATGCCCAAAAGCCTTCAGTGAAGCAATAGACACTGGTGGTGAAAAGAATGCTAAGTACAAAGCCAGAACCCCTGAATCACAAAGTTGCATCATCTATCTCTCCATATAAATGTTGTTCAGTCCCACCTGTGCGCCAGCCATGGCCTCTTCAGGCCTGTGTCTCAGGGCCCCGGTGCTGGTGGAAGCTACCAAGAAGCATGATGATACTGGCCCCAACCTAGCTCACTCACTAGCAGAGAGAGTGGACAGGCAGGTCTGCTTAAGTTCCCAACTCATGACACCAGGAAGAAGGTTATGTCAAACAAAACTCCAGAGAGAACCAGAGATGCCCTGAATGAAAAGAGTTGCTGAAATCTAGACACTAGCAAGAATGTTGTAGGGTCAGCTCCATGGAGCAGCAGTGATGCGCTGCTCAAAAGAAGCTGGATTCTGGGCCACCAGGTGGTATGGTAGATAAGGGGGCTGGATCATACATGGGCAGCTATGCAGTTCAAGTCCCAGACCCAGGAGCTTAAAGATCATGCTTGGTATATGTATATGTGTGCATGCTCAAAATCCCAAGAGGAGAATGGAGAAGGGATTATAGCTTGGCCACCTCCCCTGGGGGGTGATTATTCACTTTCCTTCTCTCTCTGTCTCTGATGAGCACATGCACTGTCCAGTAAATTTTAAAAAAAATTTTTAAAAGAAAAAGCTAGGGAACTAGCAGTTAGCGTAATGGCTATGTCACTGGATTCCCACGTAGTAGACCGCGGTTCGCATCCTGGACCCGGTGGCTTAAAACTCACGCCGGGCGCATGTGCGTGCATGCCCAAGATCCCGAGAGGAGAATGGAGAAGGGATTGTGGCGTGACCATCCCCTTTGGGGGGTGATTTCTTGCTTTCTGTCTCTATGTCTCTATCTGTCTGTCTGGCAAGCGCACGCGCCCTATAGTGAAAACCTCTCCAAAAAAAAAAAAAGAAAGAAAAAGAAAAAGAAACTAGATCCCACAAAGTGACTGAGATGTGAATCCTTGGCCCAGTCAAAGTGAAACACACAGGACACATGAGTGCCCAAGATCTGACAGAAAGGGGACTGTGTTGTGAACAGACTCTGTGAAGGTGCTCCCCTCTCTTTCTCGCTCTTTCTCTCAGTGTATACATTCTCCCATGAAAAAAGAAGAAAACATGTTGCAGAGCATGAGTTTGCTGGAGAGGGAGAAGATAGATGTGGATTCAGCAAATACAGGACTTATCTGGTTCTAGGACCTTTCACATATATACTGCGTCATTTAACTTGCATGGCAACCCCGAGAAGCTGATATTGTTATTATAGATAATGAAGCTGACGACCGAAGATGATCCTGGAAGCTTCAGACACAGCTGCCGGCAGAGCTGCGTCAAGCTTCTATGGCTTCAGGAGTTCTAACTTCAGTGGGCATCAGAATCCCTGAAGGAGAATCCCAACACAGATTCCTGGGTCCCACTCCAGAGAAGCGAATGCCTTGGGCTTGAACTGGTGCCCAGGAATTTGCATTTTTTCATGAACACCAGGTAGTCTAGTGCTGGATATCCATGAGTCACTCTATAGGAAGGCTTGCTCTCCACAGCCTAAGGAAGGGAACCGAGAGACAATTCTCAGCTGCTGTTTTCGACCATGTGTTCTAGGCAGGGATGGTGGGAGAGTCTAGTTCCTCAGCAGAAAAGGAATGGTTCCCTGAGTGTGCTCAGCGGGGTGGCTCCACCAATGACACATCCAGCACCAAACAGGAAGTCCAGGACAAAAATCTAAAGAGGACTGGGTTGCTCAAGGGGCAGCCACTACCCTGAAAAACAGTCCAAGGGAATGGGCCCTGCTTTAGCCCGCATGACTCATGGCTGCTCACTTCCTACATGTTTAAAGTAGAAAGTAGATGGGAACAGCAAACAGCCTTGTGCACACCTAGCTGCCCCTACAGTCACCAAAGAAGACCCAGCTGTGCCAACCCAGTCATTCTGGGCAGTAACCAGGAATTTCCAGGGGGGAGAAGTGTCGAAAAGGAGGATAAGCAGGCCTCCGCCTCACACTAGCTTCTGGCCCCTCCCTCCTGGAGCCAGCACGGACTGTCCAATCAAAAGTGATGTCTCCTGGAACTGAAATGGGTTGGGTTTACCTTCTCTCTAGAGAGGAGTCAGATGGGAACCAAAGCAAACTCTGCTCCCATCATGAGGCTCAGTGACACGCTTCTAATCTCGAAAAGATGGTAGGCAAGTGGGATTCCACCTCATCTATTTCCCCTTCCTTAAACACAGAGAGTGATGGTGCTGCCACTATCTGCCAACTGGCTGGTGCGAGGTCATAGAGAAAACTAGGGAGAAAGGGGGGCTGCGAGGCTGAGCTCACGTTTCCACGCAGCATAAAGAAGGAAAGATGCCTGTAATCAGGTCAGAAAGCAGAGTCTGTGTGGGCCACCGAAGCCTGCAAGGAGCCCTCCTGTTCTGAATGGCTTACTCAAAAAAAGGCCCTTAAAAAAAAAAAAAAAGAAGGGGACCAGCAGTTAGCGTAATGGCTATGTCGCTGGACTCCCATGTAGTCGACTGCGGTTTGCGTCCCGGACCGGGTGGCTTAAAACTCACGCCGGGCGCGTGTGCGTGCATGCCCAAGATCCCGAGAGGAGAATGGAGGAGAAGGGATTGCAGCGTGGCCATCCCCCCTGGGGGGTGATTTCTCGCTTTCTGTCTCTATGTCTCTCTCTGTCTGTCTGGCGAGCGCACGTGCCCTATAGCAAAAACCTCTCCAAAAAAAAAAGGCCCTTAGTTCTGCAGAATGGAAGGAAGGAAGATGTTCCATCAGATAAAGTTTGCTAATGGTGCTACATTAAGTCAGGAGGCAGAGAAAACACCAGTTTCCACCTTAACTCTGTGATTCTTTATTATCCCTGCGGGGTCTTCAACCTTCACCCTGCAATTCACATGAGCTTTTTTTTTTTTAAAGTTTATTTATTTTTTCCATATGAGGGGGGCATGGGAGAAAACCCCCAACACAGTCTTGATAGCCACAATCCACCCCTAGCCTCAACCAGCCCCAGATCACAGGCATGCAAGTATCTGGCGAGGTTTCCAATTGTGACCCCCAAACCCTCCCACATGGGCCAGCCTCACAGAGTATCGTGTTTTACCACTGTGCTACCACTCGGCCCCCATGTGGGCTGTTTGATGTGGGGGGAGCCGAAGTCAAGGGAAGGATATCCTGTTAAGTGCATTGCTGGACAAAGATCAAGAACCAGGCAGTGGAAAACAGCTGTGGACACCTGATAAGCCTGGAAGCCCCCCTTCCTTCAGCAGTATAGGTTTGTGAGATTAAAGTCTGATGAGCAGGTGGGGGGGGGTTGACCCAACATCTATGTCACCCTAGAGCCCCAAGTCTTCATCATAGACAATGGCTCTCCTCACCACACTCTGGGAAAATAACAGCATCTCCCAGCACTTGCACTGCATTTAGTTTCAATAGCTCTCAGGAGAGACAAGTCCCTAACAGGATACTGCCTGGAAACTTCCTGGAATGGCCCACCCTCCCCTCTGCATCCAAATCCTGGTCACGTACATTATTAAGAATCATCTCAACCTTCACCTCTTCAGGGAAGCTGGGCTGCTTGCACATGCTGGGGCAATGTCCTCCCTCGTCCCATGACCACTGACCACCAGTGCACATATAGCCTTTAGCCTGCCACGTGGTAATACTAAGAGAAGTTTGGAACTAGCAGATGGCATAGCGATTACATCACTCAACTCCCACATGGTGGACTGTGGCTGAGTTACGGATCCGGCAGCCTCAAACTCACGTCAGGCATGTGTACCTGAGTGCCCAAGATCCTGGGAGGAGAATGAAAGAAATGGGATTGTGGCGTGGCTGCCCCCCACCAGAGGGTGATTTCTCACTTTCTGTCTCTCTGTTACTCTCTGTCTTCTGGTGAACACGTGCAC
Source organism: Tupaia belangeri chinensis (assembly GCF_000334495.1). Lineage (NCBI taxonomy): Eukaryota > Metazoa > Chordata > Mammalia > Scandentia > Tupaiidae > Tupaia > Tupaia belangeri. Next base: position 247,685 of record NW_006160041.1, on the reverse strand, counting down.
CCTATAGTCTCTCAAAAAAAAAAAAAAAAAAAAAAAATTACTAAGAGAGGTTTAAGTATTGACCTCTCCTTCTGGATTGGTAATCCCCAAAAGACAGAAGCAATTATCTTTATGGAGAACATCTGTTCTTCAATGAGCATTTCTTATCTGATAAACTCTGCCAGATAAATGCTCTCCACACGTTCTCTTATTTAATCCTCACTCCTACCTTTGGCAGTAGCCAGTATTACCTCCCATCGACCAAAGAAGACACAATTTAGGAAAGTTACGGGACTTGTCAAAGGGTACACAGACCCAAAGACAGTATTCTCAGTCACCTGGCTCTGTGGCACAATTCCAGGCACAGAGTAAATACTTGATAGCTTTTTTTTCACAGGAGGAAGATTGAGTCAAGTCAAAGTTGGTCTTTGTCTTCCATTTCTGGCCCTGTGCTCCACAGATCCTTGGTATTTCCTGATAGGAGTGTCTTTATTTCTAAAGCGCTCCAAAATACCTAAATTTATGTTAATGAGGTGACTTACGCTGTGATCCCTAGATAGCCTCAGGATGGGGCTGATCATCAAAACCGAATGATTCCAGGGTGGGAATGTTAGCTCAACTCCACCCCTTTTCACCACCCCTGGAGGGGCCAGGGCTGGAGATTGAGCTGGACAAAAACTCCTGAACAATAAGCCTCAGAGCTTCCAGGCTGGTAGAACTTCTAGGCCTAGAGAGGGCATGGAAGCTTCATATCCAACTCTGCTTACCTCGCCCTATGCATCTCTCATTTGGTAGTTCCTTATAATATTCTTACAATAAACAACTAAATGTAAAATGTTTTCCTGTGAGTGCTGAGAGCTGTTGTAACAAATTATCCAACATGAGGAGAGGCTCCCAACTTAGAACTGGTTAGTGAGAAGAATGGGTGGCCTTCAGGACCTACAAAGACAGTCTAAAGTGGAGGCAGTTAGTGTCAGAACTGAACTGAACTGAAGGACAGCCAACTGGTGTCCAGAAAGTTGGAGAATCAGTTAGTGTGAGGAAAAAAAAAACTAAAACATACCATTAGTGGAATCATACAGCATTTGTCTTTTTTGTGATGGGCTTATTTCATTTAGCATAATGTCATCAAGGTTCATCTATGCTGTAGCTTGTATCAGAATAATATTCCATTGTATGAATATACCACATTTTGTTTATCTGTTCTTTGGAAAGACAGAGAGAGACAGAGAGACAGAAAGCGAGAAATCACGCCCCAGGGGACATGGCCATGCCACAATCCCTTCTTCTCCATTCTCCTCTCTGGATCTTGGGCACGCACACACACGCACCTGGCATGAGTTTAAGCCACCGGGTCCAGAACTCGAACTGCAGTGGACTACCTGGGAGTCCAGCGACATAGCCATTATGCCAACTGCTGGTCCCAGTTTTTTCATTTTTATGTAACCTAGTTTATCTATTTTTTTCTTTTGATATCTTTATTTTTAGTATTGTATCTAAGAACTCATTACCAAGTCCAATATCCAAGTTTTTCCCATGTTTTCTTCTAAGAGTTTTATAGCTTTAGCTTTTTTTAAAAAAGAGGTTTTTGCTATAGGGTGCGTGCGCTCGCCAGACAGAGAGAGAGAGAGAGACAGAGAGACAGAAAGCAAGAAATCACCCCCCAGGGGGGATGGCCACGCAGCAATCCCTTCTCCTCCATTCTCTTCTCTTTGGCACACACGCACACATGCCCGGTGTGAGTTTAAGCCACCGGGTCTGGGACACGAACTGCAGTTGACTACGTGGGAGTTCAGCGACATGTGCTATACACTAACTGCAGGCCCCTATAGCTTTAGCTTTTAAGTCTTTAATCCATTTTGAGGTAATTCCTCATTCTTTTTCAGGACAATGTCCAATTTTCCAAACAGTTTGTTGAAAAAACGGCCTTTTCTCCATTGAATGGTCTGGACACCCTCTTTGAAAATAATCTGACTATATATATGAGGGTTTATTTTTGGACTTCCTTTCCATTCCCTTGATCTATATGTCTGTCTTTATGGTGATCCCATACTGCCTTGATTACTGAAGCTCATGTCAAGTTGTTTTTGTTTTTTTTTTTAAGAGGTTTTTGCTATAGGGCGCATGCACTCACCAGACAGACAGAGACAGAGAGACAGAAAGCGAGAGATCACCCCCCAGAGGGGGATGGCCACGCTGCAATCCCTTCTCCTCCATTATTCTCTCAGGATCTTGGGCACGCACGCACACGCGCCCGGCGTGAGTTTAAGCCACCGGGTCCAGGACTTGAACCACAGTCAACTACGTGGGAGTCCAGTGACATAGCCATTACGCTAACTGCTGATTCCCGCTCGCGTCAAGTTTTGAAGTCAGAAAGTGTGAGACCTCTCAGACCAGCAGGTGGTATAATGGTTACATCACTGGACTCCCACATAGCTGACTGTGGTTTGAATCCTAGACATGTTAGCTTCAAACTCATGCTGGGCACATGTTTGTTCATGCCCAAAATCCCAAGAGATTGGAGAGAAGGGATTGTGACATGGCCATCCCCCCTGGGGGGTGATTTCTCGCTTTCTGTCTCTCTGTCTCTCTCTCTCTCTCTGTCTGGCGAGCGCACGCGCCCTACAGTGAAAATCTCTCCCCCCCCCAAAAAAAAAGAAAGAAAGAGTTAGAGGTCTCACAGCTTTCTTTCTTTTTTCTTTTCTTTCTTTTTTTTTGGGGGGGGGAGAGATTTTCACTGTAGGGCGCGTGCGCTCGCCAGACAGACAGAGAGAGACATAGAGACAGAAAGCGAGAAATCACCCCCCAGGGGGGATGGCCATGTCACAATCCCTAATTTCTTGCTTTCTGTCTCTCTGTCTCTCTCTCTCTCTCTGTCTGGCGAGCGCACGCGCCCTACAGTGAAAATCTCTCCCCCCCCCAAAAAAAAAGAAAGAAAAGAAAAAAGAAAGAAAGCTGTGAGACCTCTAACTCTTTCTTTCTTTTTTCTTTTTCTTTTCAAGATTGTTGGGCTATTCAGAGTCTCTTGAACTTCCATATAAATTTTAGGATAGAATTTTCTATTTATGTGAAAAATATCAGTGGGAATTTGACAGGGATTGCATGAATTTTTTTTTTTTAAGATTTCAATTTGGTATTTTAATTTCTTTTGAATACAAATTACTTTTTGCAAGCTAGGAACTGAATCCTAAGGCAATCAGGTCCTTCAGGGAACAAGGCTAAGTCCTGCAGTCCTAAGCGGAAAGACCCCATCATATGAGGTGCTGGCAACAAGGCTCCAAGGTCTTACATAATAACCACTTCTTTACATTGGTCAAAAAGGGCAGTCTTTAAAGGTATGACCTACAGAGCATCTTCATCTACAAAGGACAGAATGACCCGAACCATATGCTGGCCAGTGAACCAGAACAGAGCTAGCTAAGGGTTGGTAAACAGATAAAGTGTTTACATTTTGAAAGCTTGCTCTTCTGCAGTTTTAAAAATTATTGGTTGCTGTCAATAAGAAAGCAAGTAAAAAATATTATAGATGGACCCACGCAGATATTCGATTTTACCAGGGTCTTCCACTACAACATGAAAAGGATTGCATGAAATTTTGTAGATCACTTTGAGTAGTATTGACATCTTAACATTATTAAGTCTTCTAATCCATGAACATAGGATATCTTTCCATTTACTTATATCTTTTAAAAAATTCTTTCAGAAGTGTTTTGTAGTTTCCAGTATGCAAGACTTTCACATCCTTAGTTTATTCCTAGGGGTTTCTCTTTTTTTTTTTTTTTTTTTTTTTTTGTGGGGCAGGGGGCACTATTGTAAATGAAATTATTTTCCAAATTTTCTTTTTGGATTGCTCTTTCTTACTGTATGGAAATACAATTGAGTTAAACCAGGTTACAATGTTGCAAATTCAATCTGCTCTGCTTTCTCCACCTTGCAGAAGAGAACTTGAAACTGCAAAGCAGAGCATGGGGGAAGAGGTGGGCAAGGGTGAATTAAACAAACATGAAATTTCCTATCTTTTGAATGTGGCTTTTTCTTGATTAGGTTAGATATGCCTGGGATATTTCCAGAACTCCTATAAAGAAGTTATTTTGAAGAAGTTGTATAATTCCTAATTGTTTACATAATGTTTTAATGGAAGAATGGTGATCTAGAGCTTCCTAGTTCATACCATCTTGGTGGCCTCACTCTCCATTGACTAAGTCTTATTCCCTGAATGATATATTCTTATGGAGATAGTTATGGAGCTAGACTGGCCACAGCAGGAAGTCAGGCTGGGGAGGAGTAGGGAAGGAGGAGGGTACAGGTTTTTGTTGGGGGTCATAAAAAAGTTTGGGGTACAAACAAAAGTATCAGTTACACAACCTTGCAAATGTACTGCATGGTACACTTATGAATAGTTAAAATGAGAAATATTATGTTATGCATCACTTTTAACCATAGCTAAAAACAGATTCCTAAAGTGAAGACTTAGGCTTGATTGCCTAGAATTATCCAGCACCTATAAGAAGTCCTGACAAGACAACAAAGCCAAGCCAGATGTTGGGCCAAACCATTCTCAGCCTCCTCTAGTACACCGGGTTGAGTCTCGAAGAAATAAAGGATTAGGAGCATATGCAGTGGTTTTACCTCTCTGTCTGTCAGGGCTTCACATCCCCACCACAAGAATTTTGAGTATATTTTCTGCACCTTAACACGATCAGAATTATGAGTCCCACTGCCAAGTCCAGCCTCCCCCTTGGTCTGAAGGATGAGTGGCCTACAGTCCCAGTGCTTTCACCTGGACTCTGGACTCAGCATACAGCAAACTCGTAATACATAAACAAGCCCTGACAAGAACATGGTTTCACACATGACAGTCCCTTCCCATGTGTGCGATCCTCTCCAGGTATTTCAAAGAATACCTGATCAGCAGCCTCACCTAGGGACCAGTTGAAACTGCAGCACCCTGAGCCTCTCCCCTGTGACTGAGGTGAAGGACGTCCATGTGGGGGCCCAGGCATCTGTACTTCCACCTAGTCCCAGGGGTGAGACAAAGCATCAGCCACTTTTGGGGAGTACTGGACTAGTTTCCTCCTCTGAATTGCTGGCCTCAGAGTGTGTGTCTATCCACCCACATCCTTGGTGAGGGTTTTCTAAGGAAGGAGAGAGCAGAAGTGGAATTCAGTTCCATGTTTTCCCCCAGTCTCCAACTGGCAATTTTATCTGATCCACAGTTTTTAAGACACAGAATATATTTCTATTTTAAAATAACAATTTGTGAATTAATTATCAGCATTTACAAAACAGCTGTCACGTGGCAGATACAAAGCAAGTATATGAATCCACTTAAGTATATGAGGTATCTAGAAGAGGCAAATGTATAGGGACAGAACGTGGAGTTACCAGGACCTGGAGGGAGAGGGAAGGGAGGTATTATTGTTTAATGGGTGCAGTGTTTTTGTCGGGGATGATGAAAACTTTTAGATATAAATAGTGATGACTATTATACAATATTGTGACTATATAGAATGCCATTGAGTTGTATACTTATGAATGGTTAAAATGATAAATATTATGTCATATATTATTTTTTGGTATAATTACAAAAGTAGATTTCACATTAAAATCTGTATTTCTGGATTTAGCCCATAGTACAGTAGTTAGAGGAGCCAGATGTCACAGGACCAACCATGTGGTTCAAATCACAGTTCCAGAAGCTAGAAAAACACACCAGGCACATGTACACGTATGACCCAAATCCAGTAGGATGGAGAAGTGAAGAAGGAGTTGCAGTGTGACTCCATTCCAATGGGAGGTGGGGTGCTTTCTTCCTCTCTCTGTCTGTCTCTCACAATTTTTAAAAATCTGAATTTCTAGTTTCTCTTTTAAAAAAGATCTGTGAGACCAGCAGACGGTGTAAAAGTTATGTTGCTGGACTCTCATGTGGTCAACCATGGTTTGAGTCCCAGACCCGGTGGCTTAAAACTCAGGCCAGGCACATGTGCGTGCATGTCCAAGATCCCAGGAGGAGAAGGGACTGCGGCGTGGCTATCTCCCCTGAGGGGTGATTTCTCGCTTTCTGTCTCTCTGGCAAGCGAATGTGCCCTATAGCAACAAAACAAAACAAAACAAAACAAAACAAAAAGATTCTCTAAAAAGAAAAAAAAAACAAATAAATAAGATCTAACAACACTGAGTCATGCTTTATACATTGATGATTAGTGGGAGCTGAAGCAGCTGGGATGTGTGGTCTCCCACCAGCTGGGACCCCAGCACACTCCAGTATCTCTTCTACTAAGCCCACCTCACTCTTTCATATGCCAAGTGGTCCCTATGAGCATTGGCCAGGGTGGTCCTGAGCCTACTCCATCTCATTTTGGTCACCACTAGCCTTATTCCGCTTTCCCATTCCTGTTTTCCAATGCATGATGGAAGGTCAGAGAGTGTTCAGTCATGCAGGCCAAAACTTTGTGTGATGTAACAATGACAATCACAAGTGAACAAGAGAGAGAGTTTGCCTTTACCCACCCCCACCACTCACTCAGACCTTGAAAGGCCTCTGACATTAGAGATCCAGAATGATAAACCTGAACTTTAACACGCTCAAGTGGCCACAATTTTAGAACAAGACCAGGCCGAACACCCACTTTATGACTCTGATTCTCAAAGGAACCTCAGAAATCTCAGCCTCTCTAGCTCCAGTTCAGCCTCAGTAGCACAGTAGATGCCAAACTGCAGCGCTGGAAGCTACATGGCCAACCAGGGGTTCTGATCCTGAGTGATTCGAAAACACGCCAGATACATACATGACCAAGCTCCTGACGATCTAGAGGGCTAGGGAGAGGGGAATAAGATGTGACAAGACCCCATCGAGGGTGCCTCACCCCTCCAGCATGCATGAACATTCTCTCATGAATAAAATATAAATAGATAAATAACAACAGAAAAGAAACTCTCAGCCTCTCTGGGTGACATCATATGATCAACTAGTCCAGCAAACACAACCTCCTCAAGGCTGGGGTCACCTTCCTGGAGTCCATCTTCATCTGTTAGAAACGGATTTCCACTGCTGAAATACCATGATCGTTCTAGACTTATGTCTCCAACCGTTTAAAAAGCAGAGCCTATCACTTTTGGAAAATGTGGTCACTCTATAAATATATACAGTTTCCAAAGACTTAGTAATAAAAAGAACGTAAAATAGCATATTAGTAATTTTAGTATACTGAAATATTTATATAATATTTTGGGTTAAAATATGTTACTAGGCCTAGCCTCTGTGGTGTCTTAGGTAACATAATGAACTGTGGTGCTAGAAACCACGGGGCTTACAGCAGGTTCAGATCCCTGGCCTACCTGATCTTGAGCTGGAGGGCTAGAAAGGAACTGTGGCAATGACAAGACCCTGCCAAGCGTTGTTCTCTCTCTTTCTGCTGTGCACATACATGCTCTTATCATTAATTTAACTACATATATAAATAAAACACTAATGTCACCAGTTCTTTTTTTTTTACACTTAGATTTTTTAAAGAATTATTTATTTTATCTTTATTTATTCTTCTTTTTCAATTTGACCAGAGAGAAACAGAGAGAAAACAGGCTGCCACGTTCGGGACTCGAACTGCAGTCAGCCATGTGGGAGTCTAGTACTTTAACCACCATGCCAACTGTCGGCCCCTACTTACAGTTTGAATGTAGCTACGTGAAAATTTAGTTACATATGTGTCTAGCATTTGTGGTTTGCATTAAATTTCTTTTTTTTTAAATAAATTTTAATTTTCTTGGATACAATTAGCCCTTTTGTTTGTTTGTTTTTTGCTTTTTGTATTTTTCACCAGAAAGACATAGAGAGACAGAGAGACAGAAAGCAAGAAATTACCCCCTGGGGGGATGGCCACACTACAATCCCTTCTCCTCCATTCTTCTCTTGGGATCTTGGGCATGCACGCACATGTGCCCAGAGTGAATTTAAGCCACAGGGTCTGGGACTCAAACCACGGTCGACTACATGGGAGTCCAGCGACATAACCATTACACAACAGCTGATCCCCTTGCATTAAATTTGTACTGGATAATGCTATTTTAGATAGCTAGCTATGGCTTCTACAAAACTGGTTCTATAAGGTCATTGTATTTTCTGAAAGCAAATGTATTCTCTCCTACTCTGCTGGGTGGCACTGTGCTATGAGCTGCCCAAAGATTCCCCCTCTGTGCTGCAGGAGCCTCATCTAGGGTCGGGCTGACCTTGGCCATCTCTTGCAGCACTCTTGCCATCAATTCCATTCCATGCCACATGCTATATAAGCTTTCTTCCCACCCTTGTACAACTGCAATGTGTGCATGTCATTCAAAACCCCACACAGATCATTTTTCCTTGAAACAATGCTCTAAGTGTTCCTAAAAAATGTCAGGCTGTTACCACCTGGGAACAACTGGTCAGGGCATACCAAGAGAAGGAAGAGCCTTGGGCATAGTGTGAAGGCTCGCCTTCTCCCTCTCACCCCAGCTCAGGATTTACTAGTTTCTTCTCAGAAGTTCTAGCTGCACCTTCTTGCCTATGTGGAGTCACAGTTACAGGAAGCAGAACAGCCCCCTAGCAGGAACTTCCAAACAGAAGGCAAATGCTAAGCCCTCAGACTCTGTCATTACCAGGGAGCTACCCCTGAGCCATAACGGGCAAAATTAGAATCTTAGAGTCTGGGCTTTTTAAAAATAAATAAATAAATAAAATAAAAAGCATGCTTTATCCACAGGAGGACTTGATATTGGCCTACTGACATAGGTTTCGAAGGAGCTGGGTTCTAATTTGCCTTCTACCGCACAGTAGCTTTAAGACCTTGGATAAGGTTGTTCAATTTATTATCTACACCTCAGTTCCCCCACCTACAGCAGGTTCCATCTACCTTACAGAGTTGCTGAAAGGATTGTGTTTTTCTGTTGTCGTTTTTAAAGATTTATTTATTTTTAATTTTACTTATTATCATTATTCTTCGATTTTGACCAGAGAGAGAGACAGACAGAGAGAAAGGGAAAATGAGAAAGCAAGCCATCAAGTTCAGGACTTGAACCCCGTTTGGCCATGTGGGAGTCTAGAGTTTCAACCACCATGCCACCTGCCAGCCCCAGGATTCTGTTTTTTTCAGTTTGTCTGTTTTTCTTTTTCAAACTTTTTTTTTTCAATTGCCAGAGGGCACGTGAACTTGGAGACAGAGAGAAAGTAGTCCCCCAAACAGGAGCATAGTTATGCTGCCATCCCTTCTCCTCCATTTTTCCTTCTGAGTGGGATTTCAGATGTACATGCACACACACACCCAGAGTGTTTTCTCAGGGGCTGGATTTAAACCATGGTTGATCACGTGGAATCTGGCTCCCTTAACTACTGCACTATAGGGCTGGCCTAGATTAAGTTAAAGGATGGATAACATGTGCCTTGGGAACCAGCAGTTAGCGTAATGGCTATGTCGCTGGATTCCCACGTGGTCGACCGCGGTTTGCGTCCCGGACCCGGTGGCTTAGAACTCACGCCGGGTGCGTGTGTGTGCGTGCCCAAGATCCCAAGAGGAGAATGGAGGAGAAGGGATTGTGATGTGACCATCCCTCCTGGGGGGCGATTTCTCGCTTTCTGTCTCTATGTCTCTGTCTGTCTGGCGAGCGCACGCGCCCTATAGTGAAAAAACTTCTCAAAAAAAACAAAAAACAAACAAACAAAAAAAACCATGTGCCTTGCACACAGTAGGTATTTAATAAATACAAGATTTCTTTCCCTCCTTCACTCTTTCCCCTACAGATTAGGCAAAGAAAATATTCAAAATGGAGAACTGAAAATAAATCCCCTATACTATGACCTGTTTTCTCTCTCTCTCTTTTTTTTTTATCGAGAATTTTTTGTTATAGGTGCATGCACTTGCCAGAGAGACAGAGACAGAAAGTGAGAAATCACCACTGACCTCCCCCACCAGGGGAGATGGCCACATGGCCACATCGTAATCTCTTCTCCATTCACCTCTCAGGATTTTGGGCGAGCATGCACACACACACACACACACACACACACACACACACGCACGCACCCTGTATGTTTCAAGCTGCCAGGTCTGAGACCCAAAACGTGGTCAGTCACGTGGGAGTCCAGTGTCTTAACCACAACATTGCTGGCACCTGTTTTTTTCTTTGTTTGTTTGTTTTGCTTTGTTTAATCTGAATCTTGGTACCTGGTACAATTTTAAAACCTGGTACAAACCTAGGAAGGCAGGCATTATTTTGGCAGCCAAAGCACAGAGTGTAGCAAGGGTAGGTGCAAGCCAGTGCTGCTGAACGCACACTATGAATGCAGTACTAGATTTAGAGCCAGCAAAGACTCCTGTGTGGAGTATGCATGAAGCCTTAGAGGGAGAGGTCAGAATTACCAGGTACAGAGATTGCAGTGATCTGCACGGTCAGGGTCAGAGCGAAGTTTACAGGCCAAGAAGAATCATTCTGCAGAACAACCGAAGTCTGTTTAGACAGCTTTGTAGAGTCTTTTCTCTAAGCAACAAAGCTCCAAATACTCTGTTAATATTTCTTCTCCACTTAGCCATTCTTTACTCAGGGAAAAAAGGTTAAAATACACACACAGAAACAAACATAGACATCTCAACCTGAGGAGGCATAAACAATTCCATTTTTCTTAATGTTTAACTCAGCACAGAGGGTTAAGCCTAAATGATAAAACTAAATAAATGGCCTGACCATGCAAATATATCCTGTTGAAATGGTAAAATTCTTAGCATTTCCTGACCTTGGCAGTGAGAGAAGGTGGGGGTGGGGAATAATAGCTATTCCTACTAAATGTTACAGATCTACTTAGTATTAAGTTCCCTCAAAACTGTGTGAGTGAGGGGAACCAGCAGTTAGCGTAATGGCTATGTTGCTGGACTCCCACGTAGTCGACCACGGTTTGTGTCCCGGACCCGGTGGCTTAAAACTCACGCCGGGCGCGTGTGCGTGTGTGCCCAAGATCCTGAGAGGAGAATGGAGGAGAAGGGATTGCTGCGGCGTGACCATCTACCCTGGGGGGTGATTTCTCGCTTTCTGTCTCTATGTCTCTGTCTGTCGGGGAAGCGCACGCGCCCTACAGTGAAAAATCTCTCAAAAAAACCCCCAAAAAACAAACAAACAAACAAACAAAAAAACACTGTGTGAGTGAGAATGTGAAAAACCTATTCACCTGTGTTTTATGGTTAACGAAAAAAGTGTTAGAATCTCTGATCTGTCTTGCCAGGACAACTGCGGGCTTCTAGTTAGCAGTCCTGCCCTTCCTGAACAGTGGGTTTGGCCTAGTCTGACTCCTATTACCCTATTGATAGGGAGATTCCACCCCCACATAATGGTTGAAAGTGCCCACCCTTCACCCCCTAGCTCTCTTCTCCCACAAAGGAAAAATGCATGGAGCCAGACGGGGTCACAGTGGTAAAACACAAATGCTCTATCTATGAGGCTGACCTACCTGGGAAGGTCCCAGGTTTGTGTCTAGGGACCTCCCTGAGCACCTATGTACCCACGATCCGGGCTGGTTGAGGCTGGAGGTACATTGCAGTGCTAAGATCCTGTTGCGGATACTGTCTTGTCACATCTCTCACTCATGGAATAAATAAATGAAAGAAAACTTGGGAAAAAAAGGGAAAAGTCCAGTATGCTAAGCCCTGTATGGCTATAACAGGTGATAGTAAAATCCAGCCTATCACTTTAAAGGACAGCAGAGCTGATAAGTGTCATTCTCAATACCTATTTTTAACTTGTCCTGAACAAAAGATCTATCTTGTTCCAACTCCAGGCCTCAAATCAATTCAATCTTCAAAACAGTCAAACCCATAGATAAAAACGATGTGAGGGTTTCTATGTGGCTTGTTTGCAGGCTAAAGGTGGCCTCTCTGTTTGCTTTCATTGATTGCTTATGTGATTACCCAAGTAACAGAAGTCACTGGCACAGGAAAATTTAGCTCAAGCTACTTTCCTGGTACTGAAGAGGAAATTAATAGAAATTTGCCTTTAGAGAAATTTGAGGAAGTTGCTATCCCAAATAAAAAATTTCCAAGTGAAAGATTACGTTTTCTAAATGAAATCTACCTGCTGGTAGAAGAAAACAGGCCTAGGAGAACTAAGGGTTACTGATCATCTACTAAATATGCAACCACATTTACCATGTGCTTGGACAGAAGTGGGACCCGAAGGTGTTGGTCCTGCTAAAGAAACAGCCCAGAATGATTGGCTTCAAATATTTGGAGAAGGCGGTCAGATTCATAATATGCCAACCTTCTGGATCATAACCATTTTGAGATGCAAATAATCAGGGATCCAAAATGATGAAAACAGCAAGGATTAAGATATGAACTACTGGGCCCAGCAGGTGGCATGGTAGTTAAGGTGCTGGATTCCCACATGGCCAACCGTGGTTCAATTCCCAGACCTGGTGACTTGCTTTCTCACTTTCACGTTCTCTCTGGTCAAATTGAATAATAGTAATAATAAATAAAATTAAATAAATAATTCTTTAAAAAAATAAAAAAGAAACAAGCTACTTATACCCCAAGAGCCTTCTAGGACTTGGGAATTCAGAGCAACATCTCCACTCCATCCTGTCGGACTTGGCTCTAAACCCCAGGGAGGGAGTTGGCACAAAGCATTGTTCCCACTGTCCTGGCTTCAGCTGTCTGTAAAAGAAGGTAAGAACTGTGCCAAACACCACCAGGCACGGCTCTGCAATCCTACGCAGTCCAGGAGACACAGCACTCTAGGATGGGAAGGTGGTTATCTGCCTGAAACACCTGCCAAATTCTGACGATACCAGCATCTTCAGATGCCCACGGTCTGCTGTCAGAGAAAGAACGGCATTCTGCTGTCAGAGAAAGAACAGCATTCCTGAAGACCCAGGTCTAAGTCGTGGAATGACGCCAGAGTTCAGAAATGCCACCAACAAAGCATGCTTTCTGCTGGGGGGGAGGGGGGAGGAGAAACTGTGGATGAAAGGAAAGGTCCCCTCCTTTTGTTTCCCACTTCTCTTACAGTGTCACCCAGTCACAATCACCCAGTCATACTGTCAGTCACACCCAGCCACAAAGCCACCCAGAGTCACAAACACTGTTGAAGAGTCACCACATCACAGCCTCCCACACAGGTACAATCCAACACAGCCAGCCCCACCATGAGAAGAGACCCACTCCTCCCAACGTCCACAAACTTCTCTACCCACCTGATTGCCAAAGACAGCCACGGAGCAGGCTGTTGAGACCTCATTAGCCCCGAACCAGACAGACGCGATGCGGGAGGGCATGCCCAAGATGAAGACCTGGGCCACGGAACAGATGACCTGGCCCAGCACGGTGACCGGGAAGAGGTGTGGCCGCAGGCTGCCCAGCTTCACCCAGGCCCCTATGCAGTTGAGCGCAGAGCCGGCGAGGGCGATGGTGCGCAGGCCGAATTTCTCCAGCAGCCAGGCCACTGGCAGGAGCAGAGGGATGTAGGTCAGCATGTAGCACATGGACAGCCAGTCGATGGCAAAGGCACTGACCCCGTAGAAGTGCATGAAGATGTTATTGATGGAGCTATACTGGATCCACTGAAAGGCGTTGCACATGGAGTAGCAGCTGAATACCAGGACTACAGCCCAACGGCGCCTGCTCACCTTGATCACGCTGAGGTCCTCAGGGCCAGAGCCACTAGGCTGAGCCAAGCCGCCAGGTTGGGCCAAGGCACTGGGGTGGGCCGAACTGCTGGGGTGGGCCGAGACGCTGGGGTGGACGGAGACGCTGGGGTGGGCCGAGACGCTGGGGTGGATGGAGACGCTGGGATGGGCCGAGATGCTAGGCTGGGTCGGGACGCTGAGGTCAGCTTGGAGTGCGGACTCCGGGGATGGGGTGTTATTGCCCTCCTGGCTGGGACCTTCATTCACCATGACCACAGCCTCCCCTGGAGCTCTGGACAGGTGCTGAGGACTGCAGCGGTCTTAACAGACAGTGGCCTTGGCTGGTCCCCTAGAGGGGATGGGACATTTGCCACCACCTACCACAGAAGAAACAGATCCGAGACAACGTAAAGGCGCCAGTGGGGCTCCCGCGCTCACCCCAAGCTCCTGCGCCCACTTTTTCTTGTGACTCTCTGTCGCCACTCGCGGAGCTCGCTGCCCCCAGGTCGGCCGCAGACGCTTCAGACCGCTCCTGGTCCCTCCTGCCTCGGGTCCCCTCAAGGCGTTTTCGTCCTGGAAAATGTTCTCAGCCACCTCGCCGGCTAAGTTCACTCCCCAGCCGGCCTGGGGCCTCGCCCCCTCGGGCGCACGTGACCGCCCCGCCCCCGTCCTTCGCCACAGCTTGCGGGGTGCATTCCTCCCCCACGCTCCGGGCGCCATGGAAACCGCCCGGTTAACCCCCAACCCCTGCAATATCCCTCAAATTCATGTATCTCCACTCCCAGCGGACCCAGCAAGAAGATCCTTTCCACCCTTTCGAGAGAATCCTTTCCCAAACAGTCTCCTCCGGCGGGTCCGCATCTGCGCGCGCTCGCTGATTGCTGGGCGCCCCCAAAGTGCCCTGGAGAATGCGAGGACGATTCTCAACTTTCTCTCTCTTGGCTGGGCTCCCAACCCCTTGCTGAACTTCTGGAGTAAAGAGAGGCTTGTAGATTTCCTGGTCTGGTGCGCTCCCGGGTTAAAGGGTAGTTGTTAAAAAAAAAAGAAAGAAAAAAAAAAGAACAATAAACCTCTCTCTGCTCCCTGCTTTTCGCTGCGGCCGTGGTCCTAACTGGGATAGCTCCGACTTGAACAAGTTAAGTAAGGCTTATAATATAATTTCCTGATAGATCCCGGGCTGTCTCCGAGGCGAGGACTCGACAGGACAGGGGGCCGGGGAGAAGTTCGAAGAAGCTCGCGTGGCCCCGTGCCCGCGGTGCTGGCTCTGGGCGTAGTTTTGAAAGTGGCCTTTGCACCAAGTAGCCCCAGGCTGCCACCTGCCGGTCCCAGCCCATTCCAAAGGCTGGACTGAAGTACAGAAGTACAGGTTCTCTCTGATCCATTTCTAACCTGGTGGTGGTGAAGGGGGGGTTTACCAAGGTGTCCAAATTTCCCTCGGTTCAGATGCTGGCTCAGCTAACCGTGTAACTATAGATCAAGGTGCTGCAGCTCTCTGTACCTTGGTCTCCTCATCGGTTAAACAGGAATAATGAAAGAAGACCTACCTCACAGCGTTTTGAGACTTGAATGAGGTAACACAGGGAAGCATGTGGAAAATTCCAGGCAGAAAGTAAGCATCCATGAGTGTTGGCTATCCTAACAAAAAGCCAACATTTGTTGTGCAATGCTAAATGTTAAGGCATTATCTTATTTAAGCATCACAAGAATTCTGTGACCTTGTTACTATTGTGTGCCTGCATTTTATAGATAAGAACACCAAGGCTCATGAAAGTGAAGTCATTGCTTACTTCACATCCCAGCTGGCCTGAAGAGCCCTGGTTCTCATTCAGGTTTGTCATCATTCAAGCTCTAGCTTATGGACAGCGGCGTGGACACCACCTGGGAGCTCGTGAGAAGGGCAAACTCTCAGCCCACCTGCTCAAATAGAAGCTGCATTTTAACCAGTTCCCCAAGTGATCTATGTGCGCATTAAAATTTGAGGGCCACTGGGCGCCACTGCTTCCTCCCCTCTTTTTTCACTTTATAACCCCCCCCCCAAAAAAAAGAGAGTCATTTAAAGCTCTGGGGCAGTGGTGCTAATCCAGGTTGTACATTAGAATCACATGGAGGCAGGGAAAAGATGCTTAGTACTCTGGACATCTGAGCCACACCCCAAATCAGAACTCTGAGGACAGAAGGGGAATTTGCTTGTTTAACGGGCCCCTTAGCATGCTGCTAAGTTTGAGCACCCCTGAGGGGTGAGAATGACAAGTTCCAGGAGAGAGAATTAGAGGCAAGCTGTCACTCTGTTTCTACGCACCCACCCTTTGCATAGAAATCGTGGAGTCTTGGAATATAATGGAATATTCAAAGAGGGAATTCATACCCATCGAAGAATTTCTACACTAGTTAGTTATTCGTATTCTCAAAATTCTTCTAGTGTTGGGACCAGCAGTTAGCGTAATGGCTATGTCGCTGAACTCCCACGTAGTCAACCGCGGTTTGAGTCCTGGACCTGGAGGCTTAATCTCACGCTGGGCGCGTGTGCGTGTATGCCCAAGATCCCGAGAGGAGAATGGAGAAGGGATTGCGGCGTGGCCATCCCCCCGGAGGGGGGATTTCTCGCTTTCTGTCTCTCTGTCTCTCTCTGGCTTTCTGGCACACGCACACACCCTATAGCAAAAACCTCTCCAAAAAATAAAAATAAAATTATTCTAGTGTTTCCATCATTCTCCAGGGAGCCTAGGACCTCCGTTTTCTTGGAAGGCATGCTGAGATTTCTCAGTTTCTTTTCCCTAGGCCATCAAGGACTACTCCCAAAGCTTTTCAGAAGATACGGGATTCTTAACTTCATTTTAACAGATAAGGAAATTGGGGCCCAGAGAGCTGGGAATGAAGAGTTCCATGGCTAAATAGTATCAGAACAAGTAAACCATAAGACGGGTACTCCCAGACCAGCAGTTAGTGTAATGGCTATGTCGCTGGACCCCCATGTAGTCAACCGCAGTTCAAGTCCCAGACCCAGTGGCTTAAACTCACGCCGGGCATGTGTGCGTGCATGCCCAAGATCCTGAGAGGAGAATAGAGGAGAATGGAGGAGAAGGGATTACGGTGTGGCCATCCTCCCTGGGGGGTGATTTCTCGCTTTCTATCTCTCTGACTCTCTCTGTCTTTCTGGCGAATGCATGCACCCTATAGCAAAAATCTCTAAAAAAAAAGATAGGTACTCCCACCTTGCATACAACTTCTCTCATGAGCTCTTTTGCCATAGGGTGGGCGCCACCACGCCCTCTCATGAGCTCTTTTGGAACAGCACTTCGGTTTGGTGACAAATCCCAACTGAGATACAAGAGATATTTGGGGTGCTTTTGAGGTGGAGCATGTGGACCTATTGTGAGCTGGTTTGGATATATTCAGATTTGAAGTTCTTTTCTGCCATTATCAGCCTTGGGACCTTGGCTAAGGTACTTATCCTCTCTGTTCTTCAGTTTCTGAATCTATCACATAAGAATTAGAAATACCTGCCTTGTCAGGGTTGACGTGAGAGTTAAACAAGATAACATGTGAATTTTTTCAACAACAACAATAATAATAATTATGATATTCTAAATTATTGTCAATATCAGCTTATTTTAACCTTTAGAATAATACTTAATGCTAGTAAATTATTCTGCATTACAAAAAAAAAATGATATTCTGCCAGCCACCAAGGTAGTGCTGTTGATTGATTCTCACCAGGCGACATACAGCTACGTAAATATTGAGTAGATGTTACATAGAAATATTCTGCATTCATCCACTGAAAACACATTTATTGGGAAGCTTACTATGTACTACATTTGTATGTTCTAACTATAGGTGCCTACCTCCGGGCACACTTTGAAGGGGAAGGAAAAATGCATTTTAGGAATTGTTTCCTGAAAGGGGGCTCTGGTTCCGGATTCTGTTCTGTAGTCCCTGTCCCTGCTGAATCCCCAGGAATCCTGAGGGTACCTCCAGCCTGTAACTCTGGTTTTCTGGGAGCTCTGCAGAATGTAGCAAAGTCTGCCCCCTGCTGGAGACTAACAGCAACTCATGCAATTAGAGTTGAACTTGACAAAACCTTCACTCTCATTATTGATGTTTTCTGCCAACTAACCCCGTGCTGTAGACATGGGAGGTGCAGGGTTTGTTGCATGCACGAGAAGGCTAAATTTACAGTGGAATGAACCAGGGTGAGATTCTGGGTTATTCCCTGTTATAGAACAACACTAGGAATGCTACGCTTGTAGAACACCATGGATCTGTGAACTCAGAGTGAATGCACGTTCAAGGAATGTGGCCTTCTTGCTTGCAAACAGCAGGAGGCCATTAGATGGGTGTGTGATCTGACAAACGTGTGTTCCAAATTCCAAGGTGTTCTGTCCAGCCTCCGGCATCGTTTAGTCATAACCCCCTAATCGATATGGACACCAACTTGTTCCAGGAAATACCCTTATTTTTCTGATTCTCTAAAAAAGAACACTCTAAAAATAACTTTTCTTTCTCCTTTCCCTAA
>NW_006160041.1:211839-229537 GCF_000334495.1 Tupaia belangeri chinensis | reverse complement strand
CCTACAGAGGATGGGAGAGGCTTAACAGATGCACACCTGGTATGGCCTCTCCCTCTCCCTCTTGACTCAGATCTCTGTGTCTCAAGTAGTTCTTACATGAATGCTTCAGGTGACTCTGTCGGACCACAGAGTCGAAGAGTCTCAAGTGATAACCCTGACTTAATCTCATGGAATCTAAAAAGATGTATTTAAGAAACTTAGAGCAGCTTGTTTAGAAACCAAGGCTTGGGAACCAGCAGTTAGCATAATGGCTATGTCGCTGGACTCCCACGTAGTGGACCGCAGTTCGCATCCCGGACCTGGTGGCTTAAAACTCACGCCGGGCGCGTGTGTGTGCGTGCCCAAGATCCCGAAAGGAGAATGGAGGAGAAGAGATTGTGGCGTGACCATCCCCTCTGGGGGGTGATTTCTCGCTTTCTGTCTCTATGTCTCTCTCTGTCTGCCTGGCGAGCGCACGCGCCCTATAGCAAAAACCTCTCCAAAAAAAAAAAAAGAAAAAGAAAAAGAAAAGAAAGAAACCAAGGCTCTACTTAGCCTCCTACTAACAGTTTGCCAACATTGTCCTGGTTTCCTGATGAGGAAACTTTAGATTTTGAGATTTGGGAACAAGTAGGATGGGTACTTAAAATATGATCAAGGACAATCTATTCCCATCTCTGTTCTTACTTCCTGGAGGTTTGTTAGAACAGCCTTGGCTCCTTTGTACACACCAGACAATTCCCTGTCTTAACAGAGCCACTTCTATCAAATTTGAGACAGAACAGACAAAGAAGAAATGGGGACCAGCAGATAGCGTAATGGTTATGTCACTGACTCCCACATAGTTGACCATTGTTTGAGTCCCAGAACAGGTAACTCAAAGCTCACGCTGGGCATGTGTGCATGTGTGCCCATGATCCCAAGAGGAGAATGGAGGAGAAGGGATTGTGGCATGGCCATTCCCCTGGGGGATGAGTTCTTGCTTTCTGTTTCTCTGTCCCTCTGGTGAGCACACATGCCCTATAGCAAAAAACTCTACAAAAAGTTACAGAAAGCTGTCATTTCTTTTGGAAAGATAAGGACAAACGGCATTCTTCTACTAAACAGGCCTTTCTACTACCCAACAAGCTGAATTAGGAGCATTCCTCTTGGCCTTACAACACTTCCCCTCACAGCCCCTTAACATCTCCGATTCTCATTATGTTGTTCGTACTGTTTTTCATACTGGACATGCTAACACAAAAGATATTCCCAATAAAATGTTATTACAACAATTTCTAACCTTACAATCCTTTCTGGATGATTGTAAACATCCTATTTTGTAATGCATATTCGCTCACATCAGACCCATATGGGCTCGTGTCCGGGGACCTGTCTGAGCACACTGGGTGCATATGCACACTTGCTCATGATCCAGACAAGCTGAGCCTGGGAATGTATCATGATGTGAAGACCCTGTTGTGGGTGTCTGTCTCTCACTCTCATGAAAGAGATACAGAAAATTTTAAAGTTCCCTGGGCTGGCCCTAGATGTAGCAGTTAAAGGAACCAGGTCCCATGTGGCTGACCACAGTTTGAATTCTGAACCTGGTGGCTTGAAAAATCTGCTGTGTGCATGTGCATGCATGCCCAAAATCCTGATGGGAAGAAGGGATGGAGGAAAAAGCATTGCAGGTCATCATGCCCCATTGGGGTTGCTTTCTCTCTCTCTCATGAGGACATGCACCCTCCAGCAAATAAAAAGAAAGGAAAAGAAAAGAAAAGAAGAAAAAAGAAAAGAAAAGAGAAAAGAAGAAAAGAAAAGAAAAGAAAAGAAAAGAAAAGAGAAAAGAAAAGAAGAAAAGAAAAGTAAAGAACCCAGCACTTGGAATTTGTTATCCTTACAAGTCTTCTATGTGTGATTTGTATGCTCATGATGTTCTGTTTGCTTTATCTCCCACCCTTTCCACAGAGTTCTAGCTCTCTGAAGACTTGCGCACCCTGGGACATTTAGTGAGATAAATACAGTGCATGCTCTCATATCTCATATGTCTGTAAGATTGAGCTGAATTACATGTCACCATGGAATTCTGGAAAACTGGAACAAAGAGATGCCACAGATTTTTAGAGATATAAAATATATCATTAAACTTTTCAAATACTGGAAAAGGCAGGTGGTGTGGTGGTTAAGGGTACTGAACTCCCACATGGCCAACCACAGTTTGAGTCCTGGATCTGGCAGCTTGCTTGCTTTTTCACTTTCTCTCTCTCGCTCGCTCGCTCTCACTCTGTCCCCCTCTGGTCAAATTAAAAAATAAGTAAATAAATAAAGTTAAATAAAATAATTCTTTTTTAAAAAAAGTTTTCAAAAACAATCAAACAAGATACAAAATGTCATGGAAACTGGAAGTTAGTAGAACAATGCCAGTAGCATAAGTCAGTAGTATTTCCTACCTGGAATTCTATATCTGAATGACCAAAAAAAAAAAAGTTTGAGAGGGAACCAGCAGTTGTCATAATGGCTATGTCACTGGACTCCCATGTAGTTGACCATGGTTCAAGTCCTGAACCCAGTGGCTTAAAACTCACGCCGGGCGCGTGTGCGTGCATGCCCAAGATCCCGAGCGGAGAATGGAGGAGAAGGGATTGCGGCATGACCATCCCCCCTGGGGGGTGATTTCTCGCTTTCTGTCTCTGTGTCTCTCTCTGTCTGTCTGGCAAGCGCACGTGCCCTATAGCGAAAATCTCTCAAAAAAAAAAAAAGTTTGAGAATTGCACCTTTCAAATATGCAAAGTTTCAGAAATAGGTGCTGCCTACCTTTCTCAGGAAATAGCTAATGGCTCCACCAAAACAAGGAGGAAACCTAGAGAGAATCAGGAACACGTAGAGATCCAATACAAGAGGCAGGCAGTGGGACTCACCCAGCTTAAGGAAAACCCCAGTGGACAAGCCATTTGTGGATGAAGCAGCCTGTTCAGACTGAAACTGATCAGATTGCAGGAAAGATTTAGAAGATGACACTGATAGAATTGTGTTTTGAAAAGACAGAGGAGGTTTACACAATTTGGGGGAAAATTAGGAGTTGAACTATTCATAATTACCACAAATATAACTAAATAAATGGGGTGAGGAGGCATTATTAACTTCAGTGGAATTAAAAAAAAAAAACAGGGAGGAAAAGAAAAAATAATTATGATATACCATAAGCGATTCAGTTTGCATAGCATGAACACAATCATAATAATGTGGACCTGGAAGTCGATCTAACCAAAATGATGATATACCTGTTTTGGCATGATGGGAGAATGGGAAGTGGACACGTGTATGTGGCTGAGATGAGGGTGGAGTAAACAGAGTTAAACCACTGTCTGTCATGGTGGAAAACCAATGGTGTGAAATGCTTCGGATAGGAAAAAATCAGGAAGTATCAACCTACCCATGTTATTTAGAACTATGGAGGTTAATAACAAAAGTATCCTATAAGAATTAAAGTATACTGGAACCAGCAGTTAGTGTAATGGCTATGTTGCTGGACTCCCATGTAGTTGGCCGCGGTTCAAGTCCCGGACCCAGTGGCTTAAACTCATGCTGGGCGCATGTATGTTCATGTCCAAGATCCCGAGAGGAGATCCCTGGGGGGTGATTTCTCGCTTTCTGTCTCTCTGTCTCTCTGTGTCTTTCTGGTGAGTGCATGCACCCTATAGCAAACACTTCTCAAAAAAAAAAAAAAAAAGATTAAAAGATACTTTAGGAGAACAGGAAAAGGAGTAGGCAACTGAAATTTCTGTGATCATTTGATTCTTTCAACTATGTACAACTTTTTTTCTGAGATTTTTTTTTAATTGCTATAGAGCATGTGCCCTTGCCAGAAAGACAGAGACAAAAAGTGAGACATCACCTGCCAGAGGGTATGGCCACACTGCAATCCCTTCTCCTCCATTCTCCTCGTGGGATTTGGGCATGCACGGACATGTGCCCAGTGTGAGTTTAAGCTGTTGGGTCCGGGATGCAGTTAACTACATGGAAATCCAGGGATGTACCCATTATGCTTTCTGCTGTTCCCACAACTTTTATTTTTAACACCCACCATCCCCATGCCAGGTATGGTGGCACACACCTAGAATGTCAGCTTCTCAGGAGGCTGAGCAGGAGGATTGCAAGGTAGAGACCAGCTTAGTAAACATAGCAAGACCCCGTCTCTATTTATTTATTTATTTATTTATTTATTTATTTATTTATTTATTTATATTTGTTTTTGGAGAGGTTTTTGCTATAGGGCGCGTGTGCTCACCAGACAGAGAAAGAGAGACAGAAAGTGAGAAATCACCCCCCAGGGGGGATGGCCACGCTGCAATCCCTTATCCTCCATTCTCCTCTCGGGATCTTGGGCACACATGCACACACGCGCCCAGTGTGAGTTTTAAGCCACCGGGTCTGGGACACAAACCGCGGTCGACTACGTGGAAGTCCAGTGATATAGCCATTATGCTAACTGCTGGCCCCAAGACCCTGTCTCTTAAAAATATATAAATAAAAAGAACAACAACAAAATCAATGGACCAACTCTGACACAACAGTGATGTGCTGTTTATGAAAAGCTAGATCCCACATGGGACCATGGTTCAAATCCCTGGACCAGTCAGCACAAGTGTCCAGGACCTGATGAGCTGAAGCACTAGAGGACCTTCAGAGGACCAGACTTTACAGAGAGTGCTCCTCTCTCTCTCTCTCTCTCTCTCTCCCTCGTGCATGGGTATGCACTATATCATTGGTAAAGAGATTACATAATAAATAATAATAATATTTAAACATTTAAAATTAGAATGTAATTCAATGGAGATTGATCTGCTTTCCATAGGTAATAGGTGTTATGGTCGACCCCATGCTGGATTTTAGAATGTTGGTGCTAAGATGGACATTGAAGATTGCCTCTTTTTTTTTGAGAGAGATTTTCGCTATAGGGCACGTGCGCTCGCCAGACAGACAGAGAGAGACATGGAGACAGAAAGCGAGAAATCACCCCCCAGGGGGGATGGTCACGCCGCAATCCCTTCTCCTCCATTCTCCTCTCGGGATCTTGGGCACGCACGCACACGCGCCCGGCGTGAGTTTTAAGCCACCGGGTCCGGGACGCGAACCGCGGTTGACTACGTGGGAGTCCAGCGACATAGCCATTACGCTAACTGCTGGTTCCCGAAGATTGCCTCTTTAGTCAAGCTGTGGCCTCCAAAATTGCAATGAGATGACACCTCAGAAAAATTGGTGGCCCTATTACCGTAGTCTTATCTGACTCTTCTCCTACCTTCTTTTTGTCTATCGTGTTTTCACGGCTGTAGATTGTGTGGAATCTCATCTCCCCCACTTATGACTCAGCTTCTGTCCTGTCATCCACAGAACCGAGCCAAGGTCTACTTCTCTGGATCCCTCTCTGCCAATGAGCAGCACTGTCAGCTCCCTGTCATTCAAATCCAATGGTGGAGACTACCCCGAACTCCCCCTTCACACGCTCTAAATGTCCACTGGATGCTGATTGCTTACCATCTTCTCTCCTCTCCTTTCCCATTGCCATCACCTTAGTTCAGGTCCTGGTGGTCTCTCACCTCCACCCATGACCACTTCCTCACTGTTCCAAGTCCTTCCAGTTCACCACCATGCCACCATTTCACAGGACGTTCTGATTTTGGATCACTCCCTGGCTTGATCCTCCAATGGCCTCGCCATCTCTCAGAAGCTCTCAGCTTGGCACACAAAGCCTTTGTGATGTTACTCTGGCCACATCTCCCACCACTGCCTGCTCCCACCTTCTGCTCCAGAAGGGCAGAAGCACCTGCAGCTCTTCACAAGCATTATGAACACATCATATCTAGCCCAGATCATGCTCTGCAATGCAGGGTAAGTATTGCCTCCTCTAAGAAGCCCTCTACTATGCCCCAACCATGGCTCAGAGGCTTCTTTCCCACCCTGCATGTGCACCTGCATGGAAGCCCCATCACACTGTGTCATAAGTGTTTACTTCTTCAAAGTCGTCCACTTACAATGTGTTCCTCAAGTTCATGAATCATACCCTTTCCCTATTTTCTATTCAAACCCTAACCTCTAGCTCTATTTCAGGCACAGAAGGGAAAGGAAGGCCTGACTGAATTGATTTCTCCTTCTCTTCCTCCTCCTCCTTTCACTCTCACCCTCCCAAGGGCACGTGCACATGCGTGAAAGAAAGAGGAAGCATCCCCAGTGGGGCCTGGTCATGCTGTAATTCTTTTTTTTTTTTTTTTTTTTTTTTTTTTGTTGCGTGAGGGGAGAAGTTTTTGCTATAGGGTGTGTGCACTCACCAGAGAGACCGAGAAAAACAGAGAGACAGAAAGCGAAAAATCACCCCCCCCCCCCTTCCGGGGAGAATGGCCACACCGCAATCCCTTCTCTTCCATTCTCTTCTCAGGATCTTGGGTACGCACGCACACACGCCCGGCATGAGTTTTAAGCCACCAGGTCTGGAACTCGAACTATGGTTGACTACATGGGAATCCAGTCACATAGCTATTACGCCAACTGCTGGTCTCCATGCTGTAATTCTTTATTCTTCAAATCTCTATCCTGTCAGGATCCTGGGCATGCACATACATGCACCCTCAGTGCGTTTTTTCAAGCTACAGGGCTGGGACTCAAACCCTGGCCAGCCACATGGGATCCAGCTTCCTCTGCACAACCCTTAACTGCTGTGCTACAGGGCCAGCTGTGAATGGACTTTTTGGATGTATTTTCTAGATGAGTTCCAACTCTAGATCCTCTCAAATTAAGTTAAAGTAATGTCTAGCTTGTTCTGATGCTCATGTCTCCTTTGTTTGTTTTATTTCCCTTTTTCTTTTCTGGGGTTTTGGGTCCCAACACCATACCTTGTGAAGCCTGTAGGATGGGACAGTTGGGAAGGCATGCCCCTGCTAACAGGGAGTCTGTATTCCTGCCCCTCTCAATCTTTCAGTTCAGAGGTTCTCCAAAACAGTCTTTGAAGAGAATGTGCTGAGGGCCTTCCAGGCCTGAGAGCAGAGGAACACCTGCCCATTCTTTTTCCTTTCTTTCTTTTATAGAGATATTTTTGCATAGGGCATGTGTGTTTGGCAGAAAGACAGAGAGACAGAAAGTGAAAGATCACTTGCTGGGAGGATGGCCACGCACAATCTATTCTTCTTCATTCCTCTCACATGTGCCTGGAGCGAGTTTTAAGCTGCTAGGTCTAGGACTTGAACTGAGGTTGACTATGTGGGAGTCCAGCAATATAACCATTATACCATCTGCTGGCCCCAAAGACCTGCCTGTTCTTAGAAGAGGGTCCAAGATGAAGGCCTCTTACCTAGACACATAGATGCCAGGTTCTGTCCCAGACACATGGTTGGAAATAATTTCTTTAGTTCCCTGGAATGCAAGAGGAAAGGCCTCACATGGTATTAGTCCTCTAAAGAAAAGGTCCTTGGATGTGGGTCACATTTTATTTCCTCAGCTGTATAGACTTGCATGTCTTCTTGGATATGTACTATGTTACTCTTCATACTCATACCTTTCACATATTTTAAATACCTTTTCCTTTTCTTTTTTTTTAAATTTTTAAAAAATTTTGCTATAGTGGGACCAGCAGTTAGCGTAATGGCTATGTCGCTGGACTCCCATGAAGTCGACCATGGTTTGGATCCTGAACCCGGTGGCTTAAACTCATGCTGGGCGCATGTGTGTGCGTGCCCAAGATCCCGAGAGGAGAACAGAGGAGAAGGGATTGCGGCGTGACCATGCCCCCTGGGGGGGGGTATGATTTCTCAATTTCTGTCTCTCTCTATCTCTGTCTTTTTGGCGAGCGCATGCACCCTATAGCAAAAACTTCTCCAAAAAAAAATTTGCTATAGTACATGTGGTTCATCTAACAGAGACATGGGGTTGGAGGGGGAGAGAGAGGGAAAGTGAGAAATCATCCTCTCAGGATGGATGGCCGTGTCACCATCTTTTCTCCTCCATTCTCTTGAGATTTTGGGCATGCATGCACATGTGCCCAGTGTGTTTTGTGAATCACTGGGTCCAGAACTTGAACTGCAAAGTCAGCCATATGGGATCTAGCAGCCTTAACCACCCTGTCACCAGCTGGCCCAGTACTTATTAATAATTAGAAAACAAAAAAATTGCCCCATAAATATGAGAAAGATCTAACTAACAAACATGAGTCAAAAAGGAAGGAGATATTAAAATTTTTTTTGCATAATCTATAGAAAGCCCAGAGGTGTGAGGCTCTCTTTGCATAATGAAATAGAGGAACTGTGGTAGTGACTAGATGTGTTGATTGCCAGGGCAACAGTCAAAGGCATACGAGGTGACAAAGCAGAGGGCTGCTGACTGTGCAGGGTTAGAGTACTGGAACCACAGTGCTAGAGAAAGGACAGTGTCAGCTGGCTCAGTCCTTTAGCTTCTAAGGGATAAAATCCAGACCAAGGCGCTCTATTAACAAAGTCAGTTGGGCTGGCTTTGTGGTCTGGTGGTTAAAGGAGCTGGGTCCCTTGGGACTAGCAGATGGCTTAATGGTTACATGCTGGACTCCCAAGTAGTTGATCACAGTTTAAGTACTGGAGCCGGTGGTTTAAAATTCACACAGGGCGTATGTGTGTGTGCCCAAAAACCTGAGAGGAGAATGGAGAAGGGATTGCGGCATGGCCATCCTCCCTGGGGGCTGATTTCTCCCTTTCTGTCTTTCTGGCTCTCCAGCAAGCAGACATACCCTATGGCCAAAAAGAAAAGGATCCGGGTCCCACATAGTCAACTACACCGTTCAAATCCTGGATCTGGTGGCTTGAAACACATACCAGGTGCATGCGAGTGCATGCCCAAAATCCCAAAAAGAGGGAGAGATGGAGAAGGGGTTGTGTCATGACCAGACCCCATTGGAATGTGCTGTCTTCCTCTCCTCCCGTTCACCTTTGATAAGCACACATGCCTTTCAGCAAAACAAAACAAAACAAAACAAGGGGAAAAAAAGAAAAAGATAACGAGCAGAGTCGTTCATTTATTCACCATTTTTCTCTTGCAGGCCAGGCACTGCGCTGGGTGTAGAAGAAACAAGGTCCACAGGAATCCACAGCCTAGTGGTGAGACCAATGTGTGAGCACATCAGTGCGGGGGATGCCCGTGAATGCCGGAGTAAAGGCCCATGCTGGTGCGTGGACTGACAATATGGGGAATCAGAGGGCTCCTCAGAGAGGTATTTGGACAGGTGTAGGAGAGGTAAGACAGCTGGGCTCTGTGGCAGGTGTGGAGGGTCCGGCAGTAAGAGAGCGGATGTGGTTTCTCCCTGCCCTCCTGGAGCTTAGCTGGGAGAGCGAACATCAATCCAGCACTCACAGACACATGGAATAAAATGATGAAATGTGTTTGAGCATTATTTGTAAAGATCAGAGGGACAGGGGACCAGCAGTTAGCGTAATGGCTATGTCGCTGGACTCCCATGTAGTCGACCGCGGTTCGTGTCCCGGACCCGGTGGCTTAAAACTCTCACCAGGTGCATGTGCATGCGTGCCCAAGATCCCAAGAGGAGAATGGAGGAGAAGGGATTGCGGCGTGACCATCCCCCTGGGGGGTGATTTCTCACTTTCTGTCTCTGTCTGGTGAGCGCACGTGCCCTATAGCAAAAAACTCTCAAAAAAAAAAAAAAGAATGAAAAGATCGGAGGGACAGATGGACTAGATTCTAATAAGCTGTAGGACCACCCTCAGTAAGAGAGAGGAGAACCCTCTCTTCAGACAACCCTCCCTTTGCAAAGGCCTCCAGCCAGGAGGGAGTGGAGCCCTTTGAAGAAGCTGACTCCAGCCTCTGGCAGCAGCACCTTGACGGTGAAAAGCAAAGTGAAAGGCAGGTCACGCAGACCTCCCTGAGGAGTTTTTACTTTATCCTAAGAGCAAAGAGGAGCCACTGAAAGGTTTTCAGCAGATGAAGGACATCATCAGACTTGTCACTTGGAGAGATTGCTCTAGTTATGTTTTAGAAATCCAGCTGGGGTGGGGACAGAGATGTCTGAGGATCTGGAATCACCCAGGCCATAATGGAATTTGTGAGCTGAACAAGGATGGGGAGAGATGGGCAGGTCAGAGACGGTAGGGGACTGGACTTGGATTGCAGGGTGGAGAGGAAGGAGTGAGTAGGATGCCCTGCCTCGGGTTCTGATGTGACCCAGTGGGCAGAGCTGCGTCTGGAGGGAGCATAATAACTTCGACCAGAGGGAAATGAGATTGCAGAAGAATCGTGTGCCTTCCACTCCTTCCCTGCAGACGCCCCAGCAAGATCAAGTGGCCAGAGAACCCACTTTTAATTCCAAGTGGGAACTCCCATGAAAATCCAGTAATCAAATTTTATGGAAAGAAAGGAGTATCAAACTCATTGTCTCATCTTTCACTCCTGACATCCAGCCCCTTCAGGCTACAGGGCAGGACAGCTGGCTCAGGCTCACCCGAATTCTGTGGACAAACAGAAGAATTTGAAATAAACAATTCCAAAATGAAACTCAACAGTTTAGGGATTCCCTCTAAGCCTCCCAAGGCAGGGACTGTGTCAAGTCCATGCTGTTCATGCCATCAGCCACCCTGAGCTCTGAGTGGTCCCTTGAAAGAGTTTCCTGGTGTCTCAAATGGGGAACCCCAGAGTACAGACTGTACCCCCAGCTTTTTCTTTTCTTTCTTTCTTTCTTTTTTTTTTTTAATACTTTTGTTTTTCGTTTTAGACTTGGTTACCTTGGTTTTTTTTTTTTTTTTTTTTTTCTTTCTTTTTTTTTTTTAATCCTTTTGGTTTTCATAGTTGACTTGGTTACCTTGGTTTTTTTTTTTTTTTTGCTATAGGGCGCATGCGCTCACCAGAAAGACAGAGACAGACACAGAGAGAGAAAGCAAGAAATCACCCCCCAGGGGGGATGGTCACACCACAATCCTTTCTCCTCCATTCTCTCGGGATCTTGGGCACACACGCACACACACCCGGTGTGAGTTTAAGCCACCGGGTCCGGGACTCGAACCACGGTTGACTACGTGGGAGTCCAGCGACATAGCCATTAAGCTAACTGCTGGTCAGATTTGGTTACCTTGTTGCGTAGTGGCCAGCTTAAACCAACTTAAGCTCAGAGATAATGTGTGTAAGAACACTACCTGCAGTGGGGGGCGACTCTCAAACCCTGAAGAGTTGGCTGGTCAAGTGACAGGAAGGGCAGAGTGTGGCCAAAGTCCGGGAACTAGCATAACTGAGGACAGAAACAGGCTCAGGACTCTTGCCATCTTTGTTCTCCCTGTGTGTCAGCTTGCTTTGGTCTCTTCCTACAGGCTATTTTTTCCCACAGGACAGAAAACATGGCAGCCAGCAGCTCTGGAATCTCACCTCTCCACAGCTTCAACTGCTTAAGAGAGGCTGCCCTGCAGGCCAGCAGGCGGCGTAATGGTTACACTGCTGGATTCCCACATAGTCGACTGTGGTTCAAGTTCCAGACCCAGCAGCTTAAAACTCAACACTGGGACTGTGCGTGTGCATGCCCAAAACCCCAAGAGGAGAATGGAGGAGAAAGGATTGTGGCGTGGTCATCCTCATCCCCCCAGGGGATGATTTCTTGTTGTCTGTCTCTCTGTCTCTCCAATGAGCACATGTGCCCTATAGTAAAAATATCTCTTTAAAAAATTAAATAAAGAGAAGCTGCTCTGACTACTGGCCTGAATACAAACTCCTAGATACCCCTTTCCTACCTCATCGGCTGTGCCTGTGGGGCAATAGCCTTATGGAACAGGGCAGCTCCCAAGGGAGCCATCGGGAGTGAACACAGGCGGTACCCAGAAAGAGAGGGGCAATGACCCAGGTAGACCAGTCAGTGCTTCCACGGCCTCGAATGCATCGAGAATCTTGAACCTTTAGGGTCAAGGTCCCTGACCTCCAACCCTCTCAGGGCATGGAATAAGGACTGTCTCCTTTGCCAGAGGAAGGACTGGGGACCCCCACTATACTGAAGGGCTACCTCTGTCCATTTAGTTTCTTGAGTATGATCATCTGCGAACCTGAGAATCCATAGATGACCCTAGAACCCAAATGCAGCTTTGCATCTTTGAGTTACATCTTGTGTTATAGATCTCTATTAACCACTTTCCTTTCTGGTCTTCCTTTACTTGCTTTCATTCTTTAGCTTGCTTCTTAGTCTCCAGTGCTCCCCAGTTCCTAGTCCTCAATACTCTCTTATTTCCCCACCAGCAGAACATGTTTCTGGCTTCTGATCCCCAAAGACCCGGGCTAACCTGCATGCCTTGAGTCAGAGCAGGGGGGTCAGATACCAGTGGGACATGAAATGATTTCTAGGGGCATGTGGGTGACACAAGGCTTGTTGCCCAGCTGAGACCCGCACACTGTTCAGTTCTAGGAGGACACACAGACAGCACCCACTTGCCCCATGACAACGCGCCCCTCTAAGCTCGTTTCCCACTCACCCCACTGTGGTTCCTCCTCCACGCACTCACCTCATTTCAGCTTTCTCCCTTGTTTACCCTCCAGCCTTCCTCCCTTTAACCCTCAGGCCCTCTCCTGAGCCATGACCCTTATTATACACAGGACCCCTTGTGTAAACCACACCCCACTTTTGTATCTGCTGGTGCCTTCTCCAGCCCCTTCCCTGGTGCCCACTCCCACTCGCCCTCCTCAGGCTCTGCCCTCAGCCTTGGCACTGTCTTGGTCTTGGCCTCACATCACCTGAACCCCACGCAACCTGAACCTCACTCACACCGTCTCCCCACCTTCCTTTGCCTCTGCTTTGCCCTCGACCCTAGTCTCTGTCTTAGGCTGCAGCTCCTTTGTTCCTCCCACCCACGAGAGTCCCAGGGCCCTCTGGCCTCACCTCTACCTCCTCTTCCTGCTTCTCAGCCCCTGGGGTCCTGGACTGCCACTCCCAGAAGGACGCCCTTGCATGCACTGCCCTGCCCTGCCCAGCCTCGGTCCTTTACATATAGCCCTTGGTCTGGGGGCAGTTTGTCCTGTCTGGAGCCTTTTCCTTCTGGTCTTCCTTAGCTGTGTGTTTTCTTTTCAAATGTGTGTATTCCAGAAACCAAAGTGAATCAATTTTAAACTTACGTACGTTAGCAGCACAAATAGTTATCAGGTGGCGGTGGGATGCGGGTGCTGACATGGGGTTAGAGGAACGGAGATGAACTCAGACAACAGGGACCAACTCAGGCGATGGTAACAGCCGTAGGTGGATCACAGAATCTCATCTGTCTGTAGCCCAGCTCTGCCGTGGATCGGGCAACCACAGCACGAAACCACCAACATGGCCTGTCTCTGTCTCTCCACAGCCGTGGTGGCACAGGGGTTTGCACTCAGCCTTCTCTTGGTGCATGGCTCCAAGTGCCATGACAGGGCTTCTTTCTTCCTGTGTCCCAGACACTCTACCATCTCCATGACTAGCAACAGCCTGCTCCTGGCCAGTGTGTTGAGAAAAGCACAGGCATCAGAATTCATCTGTGAAGGACTAGCCCCAGAGCCTCATGGTTAAGAAAGCTAGATCCCACATGGCTGGCCACAATTTAAAACCCAGCCCTGGTGCCTTGAAACACATGCTGGGTACGTGTGCATGCATGCACAAAATCCCAACAGCACATGTGCTCATTGGAGAGACAGAGAGACAGACAACAAGAAATGGAGGAGAAGGAATTGCAGCATGACCGTACTCCACTGCGTATGCATTCTCCCTCTCTTTCTCTTTCTCTCTCTTTCCTTTCGGAGAGCACACGCAGCCTCTGGCAATTAAAAAAAAAAAAAAGATCTCTGGGCTCTTGACACTGAGCACTTCTCTCCCCCTGTTTGCTAAAGTTTGTAAGGGGTGTGGAGAGGCAGGAATGAAGGGCGGTTCTGGGGGAGGGACCCCAAGCCACACATTCAGCAAATACTGTCGTACCCTGCACTGCTCTAAGCACAGGGGATGCAGTGGGGAATGTACCAACAAGGTCCTGAAGCTCTGGAAGTCTATATCCCCCTGGAGAAGTCAATGGATAAAAACTTACCCCCTAAGGTGGCAAGATAGAGGGTGATATGGTGTTGAGGGATCTCTTTGAGGAAGAGACATTTGAGCAGGAAAGGAAAGGAAACAAGTCACATGGATACGCAGAGCGTCTCAGGCACAAGGAGCAGCAAGTGCCAGGGTCCTGGGGGGAACATGCTTGGTGAGGTCAGGGCATGGCAGGGAGGCCAGTGTGGCTCTGAGGAGAGACTGGAGGGCAACCGGCAGGAGAGAGGTCGTCCAGGTAGGCCGGAGCCAGATGTGTGGGGTCTTGTGGGCTCCAGTGAGGACTTGAACTGTGAGTGAGGTTGGAGTCCCTGAGAGGGTTTAAGCAAAAGAGTGATGTGATGACCTTGCATCGTAAAAGAACCACTTCGGCTGTGGGGTGGGAGTAGACAAGGGAGTGGTCGGG
Source organism: Tupaia belangeri chinensis (assembly GCF_000334495.1). NCBI lineage: Eukaryota > Metazoa > Chordata > Mammalia > Scandentia > Tupaiidae > Tupaia > Tupaia belangeri. The sequence continues at coordinate 215,132 of NW_006160041.1, read as the reverse complement.
AGCTTGCGGCCATTTCCTGCTCAAGGCTGAACAAGAGGCTGGGCATGCCCACAGGCGGTCTCATCGCCACCTGTGAAAAGGGTGTATTCCTCTGCGGAAATGGAACTTAGGACTTTTGGAGGTAGTGAAATTAGGAAGAGGCAGGTAGGACCATCTCTCCCGTTAGTTGGGCATCTCACTAGGCTCCTCTGGCCAAGGGACAGAATCTCCCTACCTCCTCAGACCACACTGGGCAGATGCTGTTCCCTCTGCTTGGAGTGCTCTTCCCATTCTTCATCTGCTTCATTCTAGGCATCCTTCGGGCCCCATCTAATTGTCACTTTGGGGCCAGCTTGCAGTGTAATGGTTAAGGTGACTGGTTCCCACATGGCCGACTGCATGGTTTGAGTCACAGATTTAGTGATTTGAGAACCATGCTGGCTGCATGTGTTTGCATGCAAAAATTAGAATCCCAAAAAGGAGGGGAAATGGAGGAGAGATTGTGGTGCCACTATTTCTCATGGGGGGGTGGTGGTGTGCTTTCTCTCGCTTCTTTTTTTTTTTTGGAGAGGTTTTTGCTATAAGGCACATGTGCTCACCAGAGAGACAGAGAGACAGCGAGAAATCACCCCCCCCCCCTCAGGGGGGATGGCCATGCCACAATCCCTTCTCCTCCACTCTCCTCTCAGGATCTTGGGCACACGCACACACCTGGTGTGAGTTTGAGCCACCAGATCTGGGACTCAAACCATGATTGACTACATGGGAGTCCAGGGACATAGCCATTACACCAACTGCTGGTCCCTCTCTCTCCTCCTCCTTCTCCTCCTCCTCCTCCTTCTCCTCTTCTTCCTTCTTCTCTCTTTGCAACAAGTACATATGCCCTCTGGCAAATTTTTATTTTTTTAAAAATCACTTCTAGGGGAACTTTCTCAGAACTTTCCTCCTAAAATAGGTCAAATCCTCTGGGTGATGCTCTGCTAGTATTCCGTTTCCCTTTCATGGAAGTTGTCCCAATTGCTATTTTTTAAAAAGAATTATTTTATTTAACTTTATCTATTATTATTAATTATTATTATTTTCCAGTTTGAACAGAGACAGAGAAAGAGAGACAGGGAAAATGAGAAAGCAAGCCACCAGGTCTGGGACTTGAATTGTAGTTGACCATGTAAGTCCAGCACCTTTAACCGCCATGCCACCTGCCGGCCCCTGCAGTTGCTATTACTTAGTTAGTACAGTGAGTTCTTTGGTGTCTGTTTCTTTGTTAGACTGTAGACTCCATGAGGGCAGGGACTGGACCCGTTATATTCATTTCGTTCATCCTTTGTCCATAAGCAGAATCTGACCCAGTGAGTGCCCGATACATTTTCATTGAATGAATGAACCAATTAATGAAGAATACAGCAGGTACCAGAAAAGCAGCAGGGGATGCAAGCTGATTCTTTTTTTTTTCCTTCAGTTTTTGCTGTAGGGCATGTGCACTTACCAGAGAGATAGAGACAAAGACAGAGAAAGAGAAATTGCTCCCCCCACCCCCGTCAGAGAAATGGCTATGACACAATCTCTCCTCCATTCTCCTCTCAGGATTCTGGGCATGCACACTCACACATGCCCGTGTGACTTTCAAGCCACTGGTTTCAGGATCAAACCTTGGAGTTGGCCATGGGGGATGCAGCTATCTTAACCTTCATGCCACCTGCTCACAAGTTGATTTTTAAAGAAAAGATGCGAATAGGCACCGGCCTATATCAACGTAGATGCCAAGGGACTCAGAGGCACTGCGTATAAAGCGTAAGGACTCTGTTCCTGACATGTGAATACATTCGGTCTCTCAGATGTGGCCCATGTGTATGCACATGCGTACACACACAGCAGTAATATCTGCAGCCCCCAATATGAAGAGCAAAGCTGGGTTGATAACGTAAATCAGTACTCAGGACACCTACTGAAGTTGAAGCAAGAACAGGGACTAAAAAACTATATAGGATCTGAATTCCAGTCCAGCACTGCATGCCCAGGATCAAGCTCTCTCCCACCTGCTGTGTTTCTTGAGTCTTGGGTGGTCTCTGTATTGATCATTGAAGGGATCTTTTTGCCTGGGGTGGGGGGGTGTCTATGAATGGTTTTCAGGAATCTGAAAATATATATACTTATTTTCTTTTTGAGAGAGAGCTTTTTGTTATAGGGTACATGCACTCACTGGAGAGACAGAGACAGAGAGAGAGAGAAAATGAGATATCATCCCCAGGGGTGGGGGATGGCCACACCACAATCCCTTCTCTTCCATTCCCCTCTTGGGATTTGGGGCACGCATGCACACGCACCAAGCATGAGTTTCAAGTGGCCATGTCTGAGACTCAAACCACTGTCAGCCATATGGGAGTGTAGAGCCTATGCCACCTGCTGGCCCCAAGATTAATATTTTGATGACAAACAACTCATTAAACTTAACTGACTGCGCCTCAGTTGAAACCAAGATCGATCTTGGAAGAAATCCTAACACATTCAATGTGGTTTCAGTGGTTCTAGCTCCCATCGTCTAAGCCCTCCCTCATACACTTCCTTCAAGTTCCTACCATCCTTATGCCTTCTCTGTTCTCAAAAAAGGAGAAAGGAACAAGTAAAAATTCCGTCTACAGGATAAGTAGCCAGTAAGTCAATGTTGTGCTCTTACCAAGAGCACTTGTATTTTGGTTGTAATAAATACCTTCGGTCATAGGATAAAGTTCTAAGAAAAAGATTTCGGGCATCAGCCATGGCAGGAGTCGTTTGTTTTAGGAAAGCAGGGGAGGGGGTGCTTGTGCGCTCGGGATTGTATTCCATGGACCGTGGTGGTCTCACAGTTAGTCCTAATCTTTCATGCTCTGCACTTGGAGGGCACTTGACATGACTACTTTAGGGGAAGAGCACAAGAGTGGTTTGTCAAAGGGACATTTTTATATGTTATTTTTCAGAACTTTAAGCTTCTAACCTTTTACAAATTATTATCTTTTAATTTGCAAAATAGTATGTGCACTTGCCAGAGAGAGAGAGAGAAAGTAAGAAAGCACCCCCCTATGGGGACAGTCATACCACAATCCCTTCTCTTCTATTTTCTCCCTTTGCTACTCTGGGCACTAATGTGACGGGGCCATGCAGATAACACAAGCTGGTAAAGATGCTGCCTCCCATTCTAAGGCAAGGCCTGGACTGGGAAGAAACTGAGGCAAGGCCCGGTTTACGAGCCCTCCCTTGTGTCCTTAAACTAGCCAGTATTCAATTTCTCTGCCGTGAGCTTTACTGTTATTACGGTACCCTGTAAGGGTACACCAACA
>NW_006160041.1:203919-211035 GCF_000334495.1 Tupaia belangeri chinensis | reverse complement strand
CCCTCACCCATTTACTTGCATGTATCACATTTTCAATAAAAAGGCACGATGATTCCTAGCAGTTGTCACTCCTCAGAGAGCGATCTCTGGGAGTGTCCGGCTAAAGACGTGCATAAAAAGCATCGAGGCCTTAGTCTTCCTTTCCAGCGCCGCCTCCATCAAAATAACCCACCCACGCCGAGGCTAGACCCCGGCACTAATGTACTTGTGCCTAGTGTGTTTTTACAAGCTGCCAGGTCCAGGACTTGAACTGCTGTCAGCCAATGTGGGATCCAACCACCTTAACCACCATACTACCTATTATTACTTTATATATTATTAGGAGGTGCCTGCCAGAGACAGACAGAGGAAGAAAGCACTCTTAATGGGGCATGGTCATGCCTCAATCCCTTCTCTATTTCTCCTTCCTGTTGGGAGGAGTGCCTAGTAAGTTTACCAAGCCACTGGAACTGGGATTCAAACCACAGTAGGCTATGCTGGATCCAGCTCCCTCCACCACTAGGCTACAGGACCAGCCTTAACCATTTGCAAATTATTAGCAGGGGTTGCATCACATAAATCTTCCTTCCATTTCTGAACCTCATTGCACCCTTCATTCCCTTCCTTGCTTGTCATCAACAGCACATTGTGTCAGAGCTGACAGATCAAAGTGGTCTTTGAGTCAAAAATTCTGCCTCAAATCAACTAGCTTTACTTCCAGCAAGTGTGAGGGGCTTCAGGCTTATGTGACAACCAGTGAGAGCGTCTAAATTCCAGGCCAGCGCTGCATACCCAGGACCAAGCCCTTTCCCACCTGCTGTGTTTCTTGAGTCTTGAGTGATTTCCGTATTGACCACTGAAGGGTTTTTCCCTAGGAGTCTATGATTGGTTTTCAGGTTCTGTGAACTCCTGAAGTCCTGTAATCCAATCCGATCGGTACGCATGTATTTTGTAAAGGGAGGAGGCTCCACCATTTTTATCAGATCTTCAAAGTAGTCTAGTTAACCCCAAAGGTAAAAATTTGTTAGTTTGGATAAATAATGAAAAGAAAAATTCTACTTTGAAGCATGCGGCCTGGCACCTGCCCTTAGAATATATACTGTATGTATTCGGTGCAGAGTTGACTCTTCTGTTTGTATCATCACTATGGGCAACCGGTTTATGAAGCTCATCGTCTAAAGTGGATTTCCTGACACCAGTTATGCATTTTGGAGGTGTCCTTTGAGAACTACACAAAGAAGTCACTAGAATGATGTTGGGCAGAGTGAGACATGTTATGTCCTCCCTCCTGGGACCCTAAGTTCTCCCTCCACTTATAAGATTCTGAGAGCTGGATCTAAAAAGAAAACCCAGCCTCTGGCTCGCATGTTTCAGGTGACCTCGGGCTTGGGAGAAGAGGAAGACATGGAGCTGTGGAGAGCTCAGGGAGTGAGGATGGCTTCTGCTTATCTGCCTATCGGTGTGTCTGTAATTCAGTTGAGACTGAAATCACTCGGCAGCCGCACGTTTCAGGTTGAGGTAACTCCTGGCTGCCTTAAAGGTCAGGAAAGCCAATGTGCTGACATGAGCTCCTCTCCCCTGGCAGTCTGCCCCACAGCCACGCTTGAGTCATCACATCTGGATGACTGGGCTGACAAAAACAAGGTTTCACAGGGCAAGATGAGCAGGGGCAGCTGAGCAGCAGGGCAGGGAGGGAAAGGACGACACTGAACTCGGAGCCTGCGTTCGAGGTCCCATTCTTGTTCTGGGAGCTTAGGAAAGCCGTGTTGATCTCCTTGGGCTTCGGATGTAATTAGCCCATGTGGCTCACCCTGGTACCAGGGAGCTAGGAGCTGCTCGGGGCGTGGGACTGTGCAGGGCCCATACTGAAGGCAGAAGTCTTGTTCTGGAATGGGATGAGATCAAGTCTGACCTTTACAATAAAACGTCTGCAGAGGTTGGGTGTGGAGATCAGGTTGATTTGTAAACCTGTGGAGATTTGCATTTCTTCTCATTCATTCAAATGTCTCTTAAATTTATTTTCTTTTATTTATGACAGAGTACATGCATATAAGAGAGTGAAAGAGAGATAACAGAGAGAGAGAGAGAGAGGAGACCCTCCCCTTCCTCAAGTCCTCAAGCCCATTAGATCTTGGGCACTTGCTCTCATGCCCAGTGTGTTTTAGTCAACCAGGTCCAGGATTTGAACCACAATGGCCTCGTGAGATCTGGCTTCCCCTGAGCAGTGCGTTGGTGCTGCCGGATGGTCAGCTCCCAAATATCTCTTTAGAGCTATACTGTGTGATTCTCAGTGAGGAAGTCCAGTGAGCTGTCAGCTTGCATCTAGGCAATCTCTGTACCCAAGTTTCTGCCAAAACAAGTAACAGCTGCCTGCAAGAGGCAAAACTCATCGCTTTTAAGCTGGGAAGTCAGGATGTGGCAGAGGGAAGAGGAGAAGGTCGCCACAGTTCTCTATCTTGCCTCTAGGTGGCAGCACAACTCAGGACTGTTGTCCCATGGTCCTGGTTGTAATCTGGAACTTGGGAAATTCCCTCAAGTGCTCTCAAGCTTGGTTTTTAGTTTGAGTTTTGGAGGCAACAAAGACAAGGTTGAGAGTCTATTTCTTTATCTGTAAAATGGGGATAAGAACAGTTCCCAAAATAACAGCACGAACAGAAAATCAGATAACTAACTGATAAGTGGCAACCACTATCATCCTGGTCCCCACTAAGACTAAACAGCATCGCCTCTTACTTTTCCATGCAGCACCCTTATTTTGAACGTTTATCCCTTTCAAGAGGGCCTCTAATATTTTAAATGAGCGTTCAGATCAATACTTTGGGTGGGAGAATGAGAAGTTCCGGGAAGGTCCAGGGTATGATTTTTCTACAACAGATTGAACTTTACTTTTCCTTCCCCTCCCCCATCTCTTTTCTTTCTCCTCATTTTCTTTCTTCTACCCTAGAATTTTTATTTTTTTATTTACAAATGCGTGTTAACCTCCTGCTTTGTGTAAGGCCCTTGGCTGGACAGGAACAGGTGGAAGAACAAAGAGAGAAAAGAGTAAAGTTAAAAAAGCATGCTGGAGAGTCCCTGCTTCCAGGGAGCTCTCAGTCCCATAGGTGCAGAGCACCAGCTCAAGGATGGTATACCCCGTGCAGTTGCATTGGTTGTTAAAATAGCAGAATATTTACATTCGACTGGTCAATAGCCCCTGCCCTAACGCCCCTCCCAGCAACAACGCACAGGTATGCCTTGACGCCATCCCACAGCTGCAGCTCCATTCTGATTGGCCATCACCTGGACTGAAGTTTGAATATTGTCCCTGATTGGACAGGTTGGGTTCCACCCTGTATAGACCAGAAGGAATGGGGAATGTAGCCTGGAGGCTGAGTTGCAACTCCTAGTGATGGTTTTCAAATTAGAGCCCCGGATTCCTGCCAGAACAGTAATGGGGGTAACCAGGTCAGGCACTCCAGAGGCTGGTGTGGTTCTGCATGAAGGCCTGGTGTCTGATGGAGCACAGGGCATCTCAGAGCCCTCTCAGAAAGTACTCTATACCTGTTGGCCTCTGAGAACTGGGATTCAGTACCCCATCCTTTCGCCCCTTGGCCCCCTCTTGGGGAAACCCAGGTATGATTCACCACTTTTTGGTTTCGTAATAGAAGCTTACTCAGGCTGACTTAAGCAGGAAATAGTTTGTTGGAAGGATAGTGTGTGGCTCATAGAATTCAAAGGAAGTCTGGAGAATAAGCCTCAGAATAAGGCAAGAAGCAGGACTTTTCTCCACCATAGGAATTCTCTGGCCAGGGCTTCAAGCTGGGATTCCAACCATCTTTTGAGTCTTCCCTTGCTGTGCTCAAGAGTCAGATTCCTAGGACTAATTCTGATCAACTCAGCATGGGTCACATGGTCATACCTGGGTCAGATGAGGCTAAGCATCTTCTCTTTTCTTCTTCAAGTTTCTCTTTCTTTCATGAGAGTAAGAAACACAGAGAGAAAAGCACACTTACAGGGTCCTACACTGCAATCCCCCAGCCCTCCCAGCCAGGCAGATTCATGGGCACATATGTCTAGTGTGTGCACGAGGATGAGGGAATTGAACCTGTGATCTTCCATATGGATCCAGCTTTTCTTGAGAAGCACATTACCACTGTGCCACCAAGTGAGCCCTTAGGCACCTTGATTGACAACCTTACACGTGTGAAAGAGCAATTCTTGAAAAGGAAACTGTAGTGCTTTACCAGAAGAAGGATGAATAGATTCTGGGTGGCAAAAAATGGCCACTCCTGGGGGACAGAGAGTGGTCTAGTGACAGTGGAACACTCTGCAAAGCTGAACTACATGGGAAGAGTTCAGGTTCACATCTGGAGACCTCCCCGGATATACCAGGTACATACATGCCTGTGGTCCAAGGCTGGCTGAAGGTGGGGTGGATCCCATGAAGACCCACTTGGGGTTGCCTGTCTCTTCTCTCTTTCATCTTTCTCTCTCACTTGCTCATGGACGAAATCAAGTTTTAAAAAAATTAGACTCAAATTCAGTAGCATAGTTGGGAGCATACTGAGCTGCAACGCTGGGTTTAGGGTCCCTGCCTGGTCAACCTGAAATATACTGGGAGTGTGCACATGTGTCTAAGATCCTGCTAAGCTGGAGGACTGGAGAAAGGGGATCACAGGGTGATGAGACACTCTGGAGGGTACTTCTCTTCCTCTCTGTCATGCATACACATGTTTCTCTCTCTCTCTCTAAATATATATTTATATATATATATATATATTAAGTCACTCCAATTACTTGCATCCCAGCTCTAGGTCAGCTCAGTGGCATCCCGTCTTCAGCCCCCAGGGGTTAGATCAGACAAAACTAGGTCCCTGTCACAGTAGTGCTACGACCTTCCAGAGGCCACCAGGCCAACTCAGTCAGCCTTGCCACAGGTATCTTCAGTCATAGTCCAAACTCAAGATGTTTAACCTGAAATAGACAAGCCTTGACAATATAAGAATGAAAGAATTGATTTATTCTTCATACTTATCATTAATTAATTTATCATCCCTACACATATTAAGTGTCTGAGTTCTAGGATCACAAAGACAAGTTCTGCCCTCACTCAGAGATTAGTGAATAGCATACCTGGACAGTCATTTGACCGTCCAACATTAGTCACTTCTGAGTGATTTTGTCCAAGAATAAACAACATGGTGGTCATTATTTTTGAGGCACTAATCAAAAAGCTACTTAGGGATGTGTCCTTTTCATCTCTCATTCAGAAGACTGGTTTGTGAGCAATGTGTGTGTATTGGTAGGGCATGAGGCATGGACAGCCAGTGACTAATTTCCATCGTGCTTTCTCATTAAGCAGGACTTTGAATAGCAAAACAGAGGCCGAGGAGGATGCACTGAGGTGGCTCTCCTTCTACAAAGCCTTGTTCAGGACTCCAGCTTGTTTTTACTTTGATTCTGGTCTTTGTCCCTGATAGATCACCTTAGACACAAGTTTAAAAGCTAGATGACAGCTTGACTTAAGAGACACCCTAGCTTCCTCAGGCTCATCCTGGATTCCTATCCCTAGTCTCTACCATTTCCACAAGAATAAGTCCCTGGGACCAGCAGTTGGCATAATGACTATGTTGCTGGACTCCCATGTAGTCAACCACAGTTCCAGTCCCGGACCCAGTGGCTTAGACTCATGCTGGGTGTGTGTGCATGCATGCCCAAGATCCCGAGAGGAGAATGGAGGAAAAGCGGTGTGGCCATGTCCCTTGGGGGGTGTTTCTTGATTTTTGTCTCTGTCTCTCTGGCAAGCACATGTGCCCTATAGCAAAAACCTTTCAAAAAAAAGAATAAGTTCCTTTCTTTGATCTCTGCTCTTAAAAGATAGGATTGCTGCTCACTGTTCTTATGTTGGTCAAATATTTGTTACTTATATTTCATTGTCAGAATAAGAATTAACTTGGGTTTTACATTTTTAGGAGGCAGATAGTGTGCTTCATTCATTCATGGATTCATATTCCCATCCATTCATTCATTCATTTGTTCATTCGCTCAACAGGTATTTATGGAATCCTGCTGTGTGGCAGGCTCTCTGCTACTGTGCAGGGAGCTGAGAATACAGAGGTGAACAAAAGAGATGCAACCCATGTCCTCATAGAATTTATGGTCTGACAGAAACAAATATTGTTTCTTTAAAATTTATTTTATATAACTTTATTTTATTTTATTTTATTTGTTTGTTTATTTAAGTTTGACCAGAAAGGGACAGAGTGAGAGAAAGAGAGAGAGAGAGAAAATGAGAAAGCACGCCACTAGGTCGGGACTTGAACCACAGTTGGCCATGTGGGAATCCAGTGCCCTTAACCACCACACAGCTTGCCTGCTCCCAGAGACAAATAGTAACCCAATAAGTGGTCCATATTATGACTGTTGGCTATAGTTTGAATGTCCTTTCAAAATTCATGTGTTGAGATTTTATCGTAATGGGATTAAGAGGGTGAAAACTCAAATTCAAAAGGTGGGATCTTTGGGAGGAGATTAGGATTAAGGTAAGCAGGGTGGGTCCCCCATGATGGAAGCTTGGTGAGTTTATAAGCAGAAGGAATGTGACAGAGACATGTGGACACAGCCATGCTCACTTCTGTCCTCTGCTATGTTACCCACTGACAGCAAGACTCTATGAGATATAGCTCCCAGATCTTGGGCCCATAAGCTGAATAAACCTCTATTCTATCAATTACTCAAGTTCAGGTATTTTCTTTTATTAGCAACAGGATGGACGAGAATAGCCATGAAGAAAAGAGTATAAGGTACTATGAAGCCCTATATAATGGAGTTCTGATATAGCTTGAGAATCAAGCAAGACTTCCCTAAGCTGGTATTTGAAGAGAAGGTAGTAGTTAATGAGTTAGAGGTTAAGTACAGATAGAATTTCAGTCAGGATCAAACAGCATGGGCCAGTCTGTGCCATTGGTTAAGGTGGCTGGATCCAACATGGCCAGCTGCATGGTTCATGACCCAGACTCTGTGGCTTGAAAAACACATCCAGCGTGTGTGTATGTGTGCCCAAAATCCTAAGAGGAGAATGAAGGAGAAGAGATTTCAGTGTGACCATTCCCCTTGGGGGGTATTTTCTCACTTTATCTCTCTCTCCCCTCTCTTTCC
>NW_006160041.1:176152-203906 GCF_000334495.1 Tupaia belangeri chinensis | reverse complement strand
TCTTTGCCCCTGGCAAGCGCAAGGAATATATAGATTTTTTTTTTTTTTAATATGGGGGAAAAAAGATCTAGTAGCATGAGAAAGGCTCTGGGTCAGAGGAGGCACAAAGAATTGGGGAAGGAGACAGAAGTTAGTGTAGAGAAAAAGAGAGTGGTGTGAAGTAAGAGTTTCTGAGGTCCTACCAAGGATTGGGGTTTTCATCTTAACAGTCATTGGATCACTCTTGAGTCATGCGCAGGTAGGCAGGTGATAAGCATTGTATGTGAATAATGCTGTCTCCACTTAGAGAAGACATGCTATAGCCAGTAGATGTCATAATGGTTATATCGCTGGACTCCCACATGGCTGACCAGGGTTCTAGTCCTGGACCCAGTGACTTGAAAACTCACCCTGGGCGTGTGTGTGTGCTTGCCCAATATCATAGGAGGAGAATGGAGGAGAAGGGATTGCAGCGTGGCCATCTCCCCTGGGGGGTGATTTCTTGCTTTCCCTCTCCCCGTTTCTGTCTCTCTCTCTCTCCCAGGTGAGCAAATGCACCCTAAGGCCAAAACCTCTTTTAAAAAATAAGAGAAGACATGGTAATGGAGGCAGAGGTGGAGGTGACTTGGTACTGCTCTGACCGCCTAATCCCACTGCTCCAATGGCACAGATACGAAGAATGATCTTTAGGATTGGGGACCTATGTCTATGGCTACAAGTTGCAAAATGGTTTGGAAAGTTTAGTGTCAGTATTTTCAAATGCTGCAAGATAGTCAAATGAGATATGGTGCTTTGAAGTTTTCAGAGATGGATGCTCTCTAGAAAACAAAAAGGTGAACTTTCATAAATGCTTCTGGTCTCCAAATGGTAGTATTTATACTCTATATCTGCCAAACTTTATAAATTTAAATATGTGTATTTTAAAACATATTTAAAGAAAATGTATATAAAAAAGAGAATAACAAGTTTTGGTTTTGGGCAATTGGTCAACACAGAGATTTTTTTTTTTTTTAAGTTTTTGCCATAGGGTATGTGTGCTTGCCAGAGAGACAGAAAAACAGGGAGAGGGAAAGGGAGAAATCACTTCCCCCTGGAGATGGCCATGCTGCAAGCCCTTCTCCTGGGATGTTTCTCCTCCTGGGATGCTGGGCACATACACACACACATTTGGCATGAATTTCAAGCAGCCAGGTCTGGGACTTGAACTGTGGTTGGCCATGTGGGAGTCCAGCACCCAAACTACCATGTCACCTGCTGGCCTCAACAACAAAGAGGTCTTATCTCTTTTATTTCTTTGTTTCTTCTCTTCTGTGTGGATTATAAAGCAACAATGTAGAAAAAAAAAAACAAAAAAAGGAAACAAGCACATGTTTACATACTGTACTTTAACTAGAATAGTATTTACTAAACTACCATAGTTTTCAAGCATGTTTTTCATTAGCTCAATGTATTTTTTTATGGAACTGAATTTATTTATAAAGGAAAATGTATGTCACTATAACAAATGAAAACCCATTAAACTTACTAAAATAAATACATGTCAACCGAAGTAAACTATGGTTTCGTTTGTTTGTTTGTTTGTTTTTAATTTGCCAGAAGCTGTGGAGAACTAGAGACAGACAGAGAGAGGAGAGGGAATGAACACCCTCCAAAAGGCCGTGGCCATGCTGCAATCCCTTATCCTCTGTCTCTCCATCTTTTCAGGGTTTTAGGGACATATGCACACAAGTCCAACCTGGTTGTCAAGCCATTGGGACCTGAGTCACATAGTCAGCCATGAAGGATCCAGCTCTCTTAACCACTAGGCCATGGGGCCAGCCCTAAGGTAAAATAAGTTTTATCCAAGTATTACCTAAAATCATCCTGTATTCCAGGTGGAAATAGGTAAGATTTCAAAAACAAACGTGGCACAATGAAGCCATGCCTGCCATGCCTCAGAGATGAGAATCATCTCAGGCGTAGGTTGGAAGTTCAGGGCACTTACTCACAAGGATCGCTGGAGCCATCTGATGCACCATCGAAAAGATGAGAGAGGGATGTGAGGAGGAGGGGACAAAGTGCAAGTCAAGCTCAAGGTCATGACTTGTTCAACCTGGCCATTACTCAGGGTTTGCTTCCCAGGGAGGGAGGATGGACAAGGCTGTCAGGGTTAAGTTGGGGAGTGGTCCAGGACCCTGAGAGCCCTAGGGCCAGCTGCAGGGATTCTTGACCTCAGCACTGCTGACACTTTAACTAGAATAGTATTTACTAACCCATTTACTATGGGTTCTTTTTTGTTGCAGGGAGCTGCCCTGTGCAGCATCGTGGTCCGCTAGATGCTACTTACTAGCAGCTCTCTCAAGTTGTAACGATGGAAAATGTCTCCAGATGTTGACTGGTTTCTCTTGGGGTGGGTGAAAATTCCTCCCCTGCACCTCCACCAAAAACCTCTGAGCGAGGGGAATGGTTTCAATTCCTTTTTTGGTTGTTTTTCCCCTTGACTCATGCATCAGGCAGAATTAGGTTATGCTGCACTTAATAGAAAAGCCAACCCCAGGGCTAGTAGATGGCATAATGGTTAAGTTTTTGGACTCCCATATGGTCAACCACGGTTCGAGTCCTGGACCTGGAGGCTTGAAACTCATGCTGGGCACATGTGCTTGTGTGCCCAAAATCCTGAGAGGAAAATGGAGAACGGATTGTGGTGTGGCCATCCCCCCTGGGGGGTGATTTTTCACTTTCTGTCTCTCTGGTGACAGTAAGCATGCACCCTATAGCAAAAAATCTCTCTTAAACAAGAAAAAAAAAAGAAAGAAAACCCAACTCCTAGAGGCATAACCAAATAAACTCTCTTTTCACTTTTTTTATTTTTCAACAAATTTTTGGTATAGGGCCAGAGAGAAGGAAAGAAACAGATTAAAAGCAAGAACTCACCCCCCAGGAGGATGGCCACACCACAATCCCTTCTCCTCCATTCTGTTCCTGGGATTTTAGGCATGTAAGCACACACACCCGGCATGAATTTCAAGCCACCAAGTCTGAGAGTTGACTTACGCCCAGCCACAAGGGAGTCCAGCACCCTAACCACCATGCCACTTGCGGGCCCCTCTTTCTCACTTTCACTTCTAAGAAGTTCAGAGGCAGGGCATCCAGAGTCTATCATTATCTCATCTCTGAGTGTCACCAAGGTCCCAGAATCTTTTTCCCCTCCTCATACACAATCTCCTGGCCCTAAGTTGCTTGCCCCACTTTAGCATCACACTTCCAAAGAGAGGAGGAAGTATGTACCAACTGAGACAGCCTCACCTTTTTTTATTATTTGTTTAAATGGCAAGAGGATATGTGTGCTCACCAGAGAGGGAGAGGGAGGGAAAGCATCCTCTGGGCGGCCTGGTCACACCACGATCCCTTTTCCTCTATTTCTCCATCCTGTCAGGATTTTGGTTCACACGCACACATGCCTGGTGTGTTTTTCAAACTTCTAGGACTGGAACTCAAACTTCTGCTAGGCATGTGGGATCAGTGCCCAATGTACCACACTTAACCCTGTGCCACTGGGCTGCCCCTACCCTCACATTTTTTTTTTTTTTAGGTTTTGTCATAGGGCATGTGCACTCACCAAAGAGAAAGTGAGAGGGAAAGTGAAAAATCATTCCCCAGGAGGTATAGCCACACCATAATCTCTTCTCCTCCATTCTTCTCCTGAGATTTTGGGCATGTATGCTTGTGTTCCTGGTGTGAATTGCAAGCTACTGGACTGGGGACTCAAACTGCAGTTAGTTATGTGAGAGTCTAGTGCTTTACCCCCCATACCACCTGCTGGCCCTCAGCCTCACCTTTTATAGAGCTTTCCCATAAGCTATACCTGGCAATTTCTGCTGATATCTCATTGGCCAGAACTGTGTCACAAGGACCTCCCGAGCTGTAAGGGAGTCTGGAAAATCTTTTTGTCTAGGTACAGTACCATCTGAAACAAAATGAGAATTTTGTAATAAGAAAAAAGGCAAGAAAGGCTTTAAGATGGCAATTACCAGTCTCTTGGGTCTAGATACCGTGACAAGTTCCATGGTCTCTCTGCAGAAATCTCTGTGAGGAAGCCAGACAAACCTTCTAGGAAACAATGGCGTTTGTCCATGCAAGTTTTCTTATTAAAGTCCTTGAAGACAGGGGCTCCTTACCCCCGCCTAATCATAGATTGTTCAAGCCAGGATCAGGCTTCTACTTTATCTCCCTAGAATTGGATTAACTCAAATCCCACAGAAAGTGGTTAAAAAACAAGATTTTTAAGGAGGGATATATCTCCATTCCCTTTCTACAACCATATCCCACCCTCCTCTTATTCACATGCAGTAGCTGCTTGGCAAGAATGCCATGAGCTAGCTCCTCTACACATATGCTGTAAAGCCTAAAATGCCACATTAGGAACTCATTCCTTTGGATCAAGTATTAATCTCTCCAGGTGCCTCTTAAAATGCCACTCTCCCCTGACAGAGATGAAAAACCAGTCTTTATTACCTTGGTACTGGCCTTAGTTCACTAATCCTTTTCTCCACTTGGAATTCTAGAGCACTTTGGGGGCATGGAAAATGGGGTGGAGAGAGAAGAGAACAAATAGAGAGAGCTCGTCTGTCCCCGAAAGAAGCCGAGCACCCAGCCACTTCATCTCCTTTACCACAAAGCCACAGCCACGCTGCGACAATGGCTGGAGGTATTAATAACCACTGCTGGTAAGTCTGGGTCCAGCAGACAGCAACTTCGTGACCTTTGAGTTGACTTTGCCTCCCTGTCTCTCCCCACCCACGCTTCTCTACTCAGGGGCTGAAAATCTGGCTTTCTCGTAACTCACTTTTAACACTCACGCAGGGAATAACACTGCTAGTAAGAGGTGAACCCTGAGGACAGCAGGTGGGGACACAAACATTCCCCGGGAACCCGCATGGGTAATGTGACAGATCAGGACAATGTTGTCTTGAGCCCATTTCTTGCTTCATTGGGCCTTCCTGCAGTCAGGGCTTTCCCTGGGACATTGTTGACCTAAATCAGAGTAACGTTTCGTGACCTTTGAGTTGACTTTGCCTCCCTGTCTCTCCCCACCCACGCTTCTCTACTCAGGGGCTGAAAATCTGGCTTTCTCGTAACTCACTTTTAACACTCACGCAGGGAATAACACTGCTAGTAAGAGGTGAACCCTGAGGACAGCAGGTGGGGACACAAACATTCCCCGGGAACCCGCATGGTAATGTGACAGATCAGGACAATGTTGTCTTGAGCCCATTTCTTGCTTCATTGGGCCTTCCTGCAGTCAGGGCTTTCCCTGGGACATTGTTGACCTAAATCAGAGTAACGTGCAATGCCACCCTCACACCGAGGTAACGGAGGTTCCTGCTCTGGGCTCCACACTATGAGGACCGGCCCTGGCCTTCCTCCTGCTGTAGCCCTATCTGTGGGGCAAGGAGTGTTAGGATGGAGACATGCCTACCCAGAGCCCTCTGTCATCTTGTAGACTGTGCTCCATACACCAGGATACCAGAGTCCCCCAAGTGGCCCTCAGCTGGCCTTCTTCCTGGGTATTTCTTCCAAGGGTGGACCAGACCACTGGTATATGTGTCGAGGTGGCTAAGGGACAGCTGCCTGCAGGGACAAAGTGTGGATGGAACCTGGTCTAGAGGCTGGCCTGCCTGCCAACGTGGACTTGAGGCCACTGTGGTTTAGGCAGAGCCAGGGGAGGGACGAGAGCAGTCTGAGGGCTGTTTATCCTTTACAACCTTATGCTAAAGTAAATTCTAAAGCATCTAAGAATTCTAAATTCAAACTTGCCCTTTCAGGTTGGGATGAAGTCTTTTTTTTTTTTTTAGTTTTCTATTTTGCTAAGAGTACGTGCACTTGCAAGAGAGAGACAGTGAGACAGAGAGAGGGAGGGAGAAAATACTCCCCAACTGGGCAAGGTCATGTCATAATCTGTTCTCGATTTCTCCATCCTGTCTGGTTTTAGGGCACACACACACACACACACACACACACACACACATGTGTCCAGCATGTTTTTCAAGGTGTCAGGGCCAGGATTCAAACCGCAGAGTTGGGCACATAGAATCCATCCACTCAACCAGTAGGGTGAGTCCAGCATAAATATATCTTCATCAAGGTAGAAAAGAATGTATTCTGAGAACAATGCATAAGCCTGATTTGTAAAATTTAAACTTAGATGTAGGGTATGTGGCCTCTGCCTGTACTCTTGTCCTAGGCCCTATGAATGTTAGAGCCAGATCTGACCCACCAACAGGTTTTGTTTGATCTGAAGACTGTTTTAAAAACTGAGAGAGTTTGGGGTCAGCAGATGGTGGTTAAGGTGCTGGATTTCCACATAGTCGACAGTGGTTCAATCCTGGACCTAGCAGCTTGAAAAATCTCCTGATTTTGTGCATGGCATGCCCAAAATCTCAGAAGAAGACTGGAGAAGGAGGGATTGTGGCATAGCCATCTCCCATTGGGGGTGATTTCTTACGCCCTACCTCTGTTGCTGTCTATCTCTCTGTCTCTCTTCAGTGAATACACGTGCCCTATGGGGGAAAAAAAAGAGAAAAAGAGAAGAAAAAGAAAAAGAAATAAAATAAGGTAAGCTATTTTTTTTTTTTTGAGAGGTTTTTGCTACAGGACGCGTGCACTCGCCAGACAGACAGAGAGAGACAGAGAGACAGAAAGCGAGAAATCACCCCCCAGGGGGGATGGCCACGCTGCAATCCCTTCTCCTCCATTCTCCTCTCGGGATCTTGGTCATGCACGCACACGCGCCCGGCGTGAGTTTAAACAACCGGGTCCGGGACTCGAAACATGGTCAACTATGTGGGAGTCCAGCAACATAGCCATTACACTAACCACTGGTCCTAAGTTATTTTTTTAAATGGAGAAAGTTCATGTTGAAATTCTGACTTTTGACATTTCTTCACAGATTGGAAGGTATGGAGCAATGGGCCTGAATTCCCACATGATAGCACTGGAGAGACCTGGAAGGCAGCTGCATACTCGCTCCTGTTTGCCACAATCCCCACCACTCCCCCTTGTATTATGTCTGAGTCTCATGCAATTCCAGTGCCTGCCCGAGCCTGGAGTCTTTTGAGTGTAGGTCAGCTGACCCACCAGCTTGAGAGCCGTCCCTGTCATGGGTAGGAGGCTGGGACAGAGCCTGTTTGGTGAGATATGGAGGGCAGGTTCATGGCCACCTCTTTGATTTTCCTGTGTGGCCATAAAGTCAGCATGAAGTTTGCCCCAGGCTGGGTCGTCTGCTGCCTCTACCAGTCTGAACAGAAAAGAGAAGTGGAACTGCCTGGGTTCATTAGAAAGTGGAGAAAGAAAGGGGAAGAAAGGTCCTTGCTGAGAGATGGGAAAAGTGCACGTGAGCGCTGCATTTCTAGTTCTGGCCCTCAATGCCATTGAGAAGATGCTTCGCACAGGTCATGTGCCTTCTGTGGGGATTTCTGGGGGGAATCACAGTGCTAGAGCAGGGACGGGGGGATCTCTGTTTGGAAGGAGGGCTGCCTATGAGAGGCCAGGCCCTGGCAGAATTAGCTGCAAAGAGGACTGGACCGACCCAAAGTTCTACTTATTTTTTGTTTGTTTTAAATCATTATTTTATTATTGTTATTATTATTATTGTTATTTTATTTGACTGAAGAGAGGCACAGAGAGAGGGAGAGTGAGAAAGCAAGCTGCCAGGCCCGGGACTCGAACCATGGTCAGCCATGGGGCAATCCAGAGCCTCTACCACCATACCACCTTCTGGCCCCCAAAGTTATACTTCTTAAACCTATGAAAGGAAAACAAATTCCATTCAGCACATGCAATCTTTGAAGAGACTGTTCTAGAGAGGCGGGGGGGAGGTGGACAGAGAATTAGCTATGAAAATCCAGCTCCTGATGGAAACTGATGAGCAAAATCACTACCTCACACCCTGGTCCACATCCAGTCTTGCCTACTTGGACAACGTATGTTGAGAGACCAAAGGTTAAAATGCCAGATTTGTATTGGAAGAGATGCTAGTATTTGGGCAGGCCTTCTGGGCTGTCTCCCCAGGTTCTGAACTACGGGGCTCAGCCTAGTTCTCTCACCCTGGCAGCCATGGGCAATGGCTTCATGGTGAGAGCCCTGATGGCTGCAGTGTGTTTTCAGGGACCTTTGGCCTGGGCTCCTCCCAGAGGTAGGCCATAGGAGACAAAGTGACCACATGCTGGACATGACTTTTCTAGGCCTCTATGGACATTAGTAATCACAATAACCCAACACAGGTGACATCCCAGAGGGTAGGAGAGACATGTGCAGGGGAGTACCACGGTGGAAACCTGGCTTCAAACAGCCAGAGCTGTCAGGGGCATGTCGGGGAGGCGCTGACACAGGGTACATGGCCCACTCCTCCCTTCGTCTTGAGGTGGCTGCCACCAGGAGGCAGTGACAGGGGTGAGATAGGGCAGCTGCTTGCAGGGCTGTACCAGATGCCTGGCACAGTGGTCCCTGTTGTCCTTGTTCCCTGCTGCAGCCTCTGCAATGGCTCTGGGCAGTGGTGAGGGCAAGGCTGTGACAGGCAGGCTGGTAGGCACCCAGTCTGAGGACGTCCAAAGATTATCAGAGGAGGGAAATGGAGCAGACTGGCTTCAGGCACCATCAGCCCGTAAACAGCCCTGTGTTACCTGAGCCCCTAGGTGCCCTCCAAGTGCTGAAATGGCAGCCCGCAGAGCCTTATGGAGACAAGCAGGCATGTGTTCCTTGTCTGCTTTCTAAGGAGGCTCCCACAGGGCATGGACACCCACCAGCAGGGAAGTCCCTATGCGGGCCCAGTGGTGCTGTGGTGGTAAAACATGACCCTCTGCAAGTCTGACCCATGTGGGAAGGTTCCAGATTTGCTTCCATAGACCGCCCTGAGGATCTAGGCCTAGTTGAGGCTGGTGGTGAATCCCAGAGGCATGACCCTGCTGGGCTTCTCTCTCCATTTCACTCACAGAGAAAGGAAGAAACTTTTCATTTTTGTTAAAGAAAGTCCCTGTGGACCTAGCCGCACCTTGCCCCTGTAGAGTGTCAGGGCAGCGCTGCCTCAAATGCAAGGGGCTCCCTTGGTGTTACTGCAGTGGCAGCAGGGGCCTGGTGCACAGCGTCCTGGAGACCTGGCAGTCTGACTGAGCCAGCTGTCTGGGCAAGCACAGCGGCCAGTGGGAGAGGGCAGGATCAGCTCGGCCTACCCCCTTGCCCATGATGGCATGCTGCATTCGTCCTCCCCCGGCCAAAGAACTACCGCTGACAATCTAGAAAGCATAAGGCACCGAGGAAGGAAGGCGGGAGGTCAGGGTGAGGGGATCTCAGGAACAAAATTGAGAAAACACCTACAGAGAGGGATGCTTTGACAAAAGCCAGCTTCCCACATACATGAACAAACTGTGGAAAAGAAAAGGTGTCTCAGGATCCCACGAGCTCTTCAAGGGGACTTGAGGCCAAGACCTGCAGAACAACCCACATTTATGGGGTCCAGTTTTAAGAAGGGCCCCAGAAGGAGGGAAAAAGCTTGTCAGACAGGTTTCTTTTAAAACATTTATTTAAAAAAATAAGCCTGTTTTGCTCTCCTCCCTCTGTGCGGTGGGGCTCCAGCCTCCTGTGTGACACTCCTTTGCCCTGGGCCTCCCCTACACTGCCGGGAGGCCTGGCATTCCTATGGCGTCCCAGCCCTTGTGTCCAATCCTGGCGCAGGCCTCTGGCGCCGGGTCTCCAGATGGAAGGAGAGTTCTGAGGAGTGAGGGCAGCCTGGCCACAGTCCGTGTGTCCCTCTGAGGCCCACCACAGCAGCCAGGACTGGCCGGGCTGGGGGCCGTGCTCTCGCCTGGTCCTGAAGCTCAGGGCTGGAAGCGCGGGGAGCTGACGTGGGGCTGGTGGAAGGCGTGGGCGCTGTACACCACCTCGGGTGGCGAGGGCGTGCTGCTGGCCAGCACCGAGCACAGCGGTTCGTGGCTGCTCAGCACCGACGTGAAGTACTTCATCTCCTCCGTGAGCTGCTTGATCTCCTTCCTCAGGGCTGCGTTCTGTTTTTCCAGGTCTTCGCTCTCCTGTGGGAGGGAGAGAGGCACCGACCGTTAATGCTGGGCGACTGCAAAGTGGGCAGGGCAGGGCAGGCATGGTGAGATTTTCATGAGCTCAGCCATGCAGAGTTTTCAATGTGCATGCACACGTGTTTGTATGTGTGCGTGGGCATCTTTGTAAGCACAGGTATATGTATGTATGACATTAGGTTGAACCACATGGAACTGCTGATATTTGTCTATTTTGACCGAAAAATATAGTAATTTCATGTGAGTCATCCTAACAGAGGTATATAGGTAAGTGTGCTCCTCTGTGTGTGTGTGTGTGCACATGCGCACGTGCATGGGTCTCTGTGAGTGTGTCTGTGGGCTGAGAGTGGCCAGTATGTGCCCAGGGAAACTGGTGAGGTGGCCAGAACCTGAGAAATGGGACAGTCTGTGAGAACAGCTGAGCCCAGTTCCACTCCTTCCCACTATTCTATTTACTGTGTTCTCCAAATGTGCCTGGTGTTTGCATAGGCTGACAGAGTCCATGGCTAACTGTCTACTTCGCCTGGATGCTGGAGCACGGCCTTCGTAAATATCGCATGGTCAAAGTCTGCCACAGAATTCAACACCCCCCACCCCAGGCAGGTTTTACTGTGCGTAGTGCCTCCCAAGCCCTTGTGTTTTCCTTTTTTCAGAAACATCTGTCCTTCACGGCTTGGGGGACTCACCAGACAGGCTAATTAGGAAAGCTCAGAATAGGGAGTATTGATTCCTAATCATGTCATTAACCAACAATTACATTCCAGTAATTAGTCTTACTGAAAAGCAATCCCGCTTTCAGAAAGCCCAGAGGAATTGTATTGCCAACATGATTTTAAGGTTCATGTTCCTCTGTGACCAAAAGATGGTGTAATAGTTACATCTCTGGAATCCCACATGGCCAACTGCGGTTCAAGTCCCAGACCCGGAAGTTTGAAACTCACACCAGGTGCATGTGCATGCATGCCCAAAATCTCCTAGGGAAGAATGGAGGAGAAGGGATCGCAGCATGGCCATCTCCTGGGAGTGATTTCTCACTTTCACTGTCTCTGTCTTTCTCTGTCTCTTCGGTGGGTGCATGTACCCTATAATAAAAATCTCTCAAAGAAAAAAAAAAAGGTTCATGTTCCTCGACTCAATCAAACAAACCTTCTCTGCTAAGAATGGATTCCCACGGAGGAAGGGGAAATGGCGTTGGAGATGCAAATAAATTGCATTTCAGTTCAAAAATCAGCCTAATGTTTGGAGATAGGGTCTTGCTTTTCTAGTTCTATTTGGTTTAGATCAGCATTATTTCCCAACCTTGCCATATCATGGCATTAATTCGAAGGCTTGTTGAAAATACAATTTCAAGTCCTTCCCAAAATCTAGAGATAAAAACTCAGTGAGTTTGGAATTTGTGGCGTGAGATCTGGGAATCTTTTTTTTTTTGATAGAGATTTTTACTATAAGATGTGTGTACTTGCTGGAGAGACAGAAAGAGACAGAGAGACAGAAAGTGAGAAATCACCGCCTGGGGACATGGCCACACTGCAATCCTTTCTCCTCCATTTTCCCCTTGGGATTATGGGGATACATGCACACACACCAGCATGAGTTTTAAGCTGCTGAATCTGGGACTTGAACCTCAGTTGACTATGTGGGAATTCAATGGTGTAACCATTATGCCATCTGCTGGTCTGGGAATCTCAATTTTTAACAAGGGCCTTGGGTCATTCTGATGATCAGGCAAGTTTGAAAATAATGGTTAAACCTGACATTACATTTGTTCTAACGATTCAAGCATAGATCAAGTACCTGTTTGTTAAGTGACTCAATGCTTCGCATGTAGAATGAACGCAAATGTTTGTTGACTACTGAGTGATGACATCACTGCTGGCACTAAGAAGTTGACTCAAAAATATGGTGGGCGGTGAGCAGGTGTGAGATACCTGACATTTAAGATTTGCCCTAAATAATCCATCAGGAGCCCGAGCTGCACGCTGAGCAGTAGATGGGCTTTGTCCGTTACATTGCCAGTCACCTTAGCCCTTCCAGCCTGGGGGCTCTTTTCCTGTTGTAGAGAAGTATACCATGGTGCTCTGGCCCATCGAGCCAGCTTCCACCTGTTCATGAAGGACAGAGATGAGCATGGCTCAGCCTCAGCCTCAGCCTCAGCCTGACATTTCCTGAATGTGACTGTGACTAGAAAGCGTGTGTGGGTCAGTATAGAGGAAACACCCGGGCCAGCCAGTGACATGGTGTTAAGGTGGCTGGATCCCACATGACTGAGTTCGTGGTTCAAGTCCCAGAGCCAGCAGCTTGAAAAACACAGCAGGTACATGTGCACGTGTGCCCAGAATTCCAAAAGGAAGGAGAAATGGAAAAGGGATTGATGCATGACCGTTTCCTCCCATCACCCCTCATTCCCATGACCCATCTCTCTCTAGCAAGTGCATACACCCTCTGGCAAAATTAAAAAAAAAAAATTAAGGAAACCTCATTTCTAAAACGAGTGGGAGAGTGTCAAGAGCCACCAGAATGGAGCCAGAGCCCCAGCTGCTGCTTCTGCCAGGGTGTGACCAGCTCGTTCATGTTACCATTGGTTATTTTTTGGCCCATCCCAGAAAGAGGACATCCCCCTTTTACTGAAAGGTAAGATAAAGTAACACGATGAGAGTAGGGGGTGTTGGTAAGACGGGAACTGGGGGCCCGGAGTCCTGGGCCCTTCCTCTAGCCTTTTTCCTCGCCCCCTCTGAGAGTTTCCACTGGTGACAACATTTACTGTAAATTCTGTGCTCCGTCGAGCCTGGGCAAACCCCAAGGCACGAGGGAGGGGCCGGGGTAGGCCCGCTCTGACCTTCTCTCCTTCTAGAGGCAGGCCCAGCTTTCGGGAAGTGACAGCAGGTCCTTCCTCCCTAAGCAAGTTCTGCAGAGCTTCACGGGCTATCTCACTGCCTCTTCCTCTCCCCTGCATGTAGATCCCAGAGCTCTAGGGAGCGTTCATAACCGCTGCCTGCCTCTAACCAGAAAACACCCGCCTGTGACAAGAAACCCATCTCTACCTTGGGAAGCAAAACTGCTTCCTGCCAAGGCCCCAGAGAAACCTGCTCTGCCAGCCCAGGGGCCTGCAGCCAGCCTGCCACTTACAAGAGAAAGGGTTTGACTTCCTTTGCAAGAGGAAGTGGCTGATCTGGGGCCTTGCCCCCCCACCCCACATCCCCACCTGCTATTGCTCAGTCCACTCTGACCCTCCTTGGTTGTTCATGCTCTGGAAAGGGCTCACACGGCTGAAGGGATGACCGGCAAATGTGGTTATAAGAAACTGCAAAACATGGAGCAGCTTTTATCCTGCAGTACAGCGGGCATTTCCCAAACTTCTGGCTCCCCACTGGGGACTGGGAATCTAGAACTCAGGGGGAAGAGGAGAGGAAAGTTTGGGAAGGAAATTTCTTTTTCTTTCTTTCTTTTTTTTTTTTTTTTTTAATTTTTTAGAGACTTTTGCTATAGGGCGCGTGCGCTCCCCAGAAAGACAGAGAGAGAGAGAGAGACAGAAAGTGAGAAATCATCCCCCAGGGGGATGGCCACACCGCAATCCCTTCTCCACTCTCTTCGCGGGATCATGGGCATGCACGCACAAGCACCTGGCGTGAGTTGAAGCCACTGGGTTCGGGACTCAAACTGCAGTCGACTACATGGGAGTCCAGACATATTATGCCAACTGCTGGTCCCGGAAAGGAAATATCAGCATCTTCCTTGCACATCCTCTGCTGCAGTGGGCAGGGGGTGAAGGGAGACTGAATTTGGGCATTTTACCTCATCCTACTTTTCTAAATTCATTTAGGCCCACCAGGCTCCTCACAGTAATGCTCTGGGATGGACATAGAAATCCAGCTATCATCATCCTCATTCTACAGATGAAGCCAATGGGACTCTAGGACAAGCCTATTCCACGTACCCTTGAAAATGAGCACAGGCTGCTGGCAACAGCTACGAGGAGAAAATGATAAGATTTATTTCAAGATACCTGTTTTCTCAGAAGTTCTGAAACTTTCAGTGATTGATCCAAAGTCCCATGGCCAGGTAGGGACTGAGCAAGGCTTGACTTGAACTAGGTGAATAAAGACTTGACTTTGGCTGGCATCACAGCAGACAGAGGTTTCCAGAGAACACTAAGGAGTTCTCAGTGACCCTCGTGTCTTCCAAGAGAAAGCTGAGCCTGGTTTCGGTGACTTGTAAATGTAATGCAACACAAGAACTCCAAGCTTGTCACACTTGCATTCACAGAGTTGACCATCTGCCTCCGCAGCTGCGTTGTGAGAGAGTCACCTGTCCAGCTGCTCTGTAAGAGGGTTGACTCGAGGCCAGACCTCCTTCCAGATGCAAAGCCAGGACCTAACACATGGCAATGGTGGGCTCCATCAGTGGTAACTGGGGACAGGGGTCCTGGGTCCTAGGTCTAGCCGGTGACCCTTGGTGACTTGCTTTCCCTGTTGAGCTCTATTTCACTTTAAAACAACTGGAGCTGGCTCCATGGAGCAGTGATAATGCACTGCTCAGGGGAAGCCAGATCCCACGTGGCAACTGAGGTTCAGATCCCTGGCCCAGTCAGCCTGAAACACATCGGGCATACACCCAAGTGCCCAAGACCCAGTGGGTTGAAAAGCTTGAGGAAGGAGGAGACCTTACCCTGTGGAGGGCTGTTTCTCATTCTCCTTCTGTGTCTCTCTTTTTCTCTCTCTTTCACTCTCACTCTCACATGTACGTGCATGCATACGCCATCATGAATAAAGAGAAATAAAATAAAACTTAAAAACAAAAACAAAAACAAAACTCAGGAAGATTGGATCAAAATAATGATTCTCAAACCTGGGCCACACACTAGGACTCCCTGGGGAGCTTTAACAGGACTGATGTCTAATTCTAATTAATAGGTCGGGTACAGCCTTGGCCTTGGGTTGTTAAAGACTCTCCAGAGGATTCAACAGACAGCTAAGGTTACAGACCACAAGACTAGAAGATTGCAACACCCCCCCCCCCCCCCCCACCCCATAACTCTCATGTGTTTCAGATTCCAAACTGACTGAGTGTGTTAGGAAACTAGAGCTCCTTACCCCTTTGAAAAGGGGCGAATGTGTGTGTGTGTGTGTGTGTGTGTGTGTTATGTGTTGGGGAAAGAAAAGTGTAGATGCACTCTGTATGAGAAAGATGAGTAATAAACAAAAATTTAAAGAAAAGTTTAGCCAGGTTTAATAACTAATGTTTAGTGAACATGCCAACAACTTCTAAGCATTTGACAGTTACTTTTATATTTAATCTGTGTGATAACTTTGTGTGGTAGATACTATTATTATCCCCATTTTACGGAAGAGAAAAAAACCGAGGTATGGAGGATTAATAACTCATTTAAGGTCACACGGCTTATAAATTGCGGTACCAGTACTTGAATTAGGGCAGTCTAGCTTCGGAGTCTGTGACTTCATCCTCTCTTGCCTTTGAAGTCTGTTTAACCTTATTTTATTTATATGTATATATACACACACACACACACACACACACACACACATATATATATATATATATATACACACACACACACGTATATAATCTTTTTCCTTTTATTTCTTATTATTTTATATTTAATCGCTGTACATCTTTGCAACATACAAAATGGATTTTCCCAGCATGAATACACTGTATATTAGCCCAGTCAAAGATATTACATACACATTATCGTCAGGAGATAATTTTCCATTTCTGTGTTTGTTAAATGTTTTTCTTCTTTTTTTCCCCCTTAATTCCCTCCTTCTCACCCCCAAACCTTATGATATTTGATAATTATGTCCTTTGAGGCCTCAGCCCTCAATTCCCTCTTCCCTCTTTTCTTACTCTATGGAAATCCAAATGTCAAGGTTCTCGCTTTGTCCTCACCTGGGTTGTCACCTGACACCACCTCTGTCAGGAACCACAAGCAGCTTGGGGGTGGCTAAGGAGGAGGCTTCCTGGGGTGTGGGGACATTCTGGGAAATCCCCTGCTGGAGGGACAGAGGAGGGGGTCACTCAAAAAGCTCTTGAATGGTGGGGAATCCCCTGGCCGTTCCCTTACCCCTGGGAGCCAGCTGGGATGAGGACCAAGGGGAGGCTGGCATTTCCTCAATGGGCTCTGGCCGGAGGCTCTGATGGGGACTCCAGGCATTCTGAGCAGGGATCACTCCTCCGCCCTGTCAGTCTAATTTAGTGCTCTGACCTTCTTGTGTGTCCTATCAAGACTTCCAGAAGGGTGAAAATAGTCCCTGTGTTTTTCCTCTTCAACAGAATGTGCCATCATTTATTGACAGGGTGACCTTTTCGCTCCCACACACACTAGAATAAGAGCAGTGTTCAAAGCCTATTCCTCACACCCAGCTTATATTCGACCACCTTTCTGTCGTCAGCCTCTGTCTACCAGACAGAGAGGCTAGAGACACCATTCCTGGAGAAGGCTTTGGACTGAAAAGACTCTTCCTAAGTTATGGGAAGACCTATGTCTACCTTTCTCACCACTTCTAGAGAAATTAGTCCCACCTCCTGCCCCTCACCTTCTGAGGAGAGAAGCACAATCGCCAAACTAAATAAATTAGTTTTTGCGCTAAATAATATACATGCCTAATTCTAGAAAAATCTTCACTTTCATGTCTCAGAGGTGAAGCTCTAGAGAAATAAGTTCCTTTGTCATCAACAGATGTTTAGCCCCATCCGTCATGCCTTCAGGGCCCTGTCTAGGGGTTAGAAGGTTGTCACCTGTTCCTTGGCTTTCAGGACTACAATGTCATTGGCTTTAAATGTGAGAAGCACTATAGGTTGACTCACTCGGATTCATCCCATAGTCTTCACTTGCCTTCCTCTAGAGAGACTAGAAAAAGAATGACTCAAATACCCAGCTTCCCTTGCAGCCAGTGGTGGCCATGTGACAATGAGATGTACACAGAAGCAGTTGGAGAGCCTGGGAATAGAGCTACGCTTCCCAAGCCACCTCACAAGGACAAAGGCTACCCTCCCACAATTGATGCCCGAAGGTGCAGCAGTATCTTGAAGCCTTGAAGATGAAAGTCACATTCCAAGGATGGCCGCCCAGAAAGAAGCTTGACTTTTGGAAGGCATCCTTCTGTAGTCCCAGTCTATTCCCTACTGAACTTCTTGTTATGTGAGGAAAATGAACTGTGACTTGCTGATGGCTCCATTTGGTGGCTTGTCTATTACTCAATTAGGAACTGAGTGTAGTATAGAAAGGTTACCACTAGCAAGCCCAATTTAAAAAAATAAAATAAAATAAAATAACTAGTAATTACCATCAAAGCCAAGATTTGAAGGGTTCGTTTTGTTCTATTTTAAGCTGTTGGGCCACTGGGGCATAGTATCTGGGTGTACATCCACATAATGCCCTAGACTCACCGTACACATTCTACTGCATGGACCTGACAGGCTTCAATGTCACTGCCTGACTTTGACCCCATTTGTACACTGCGGCCACCTGGAGGGCTTTAAAAACCTTAACTCCTAGATGTCAGCCTCCAAAAGTTCCAATTCAATTGTTCTGGGTTAGGTCGCAGGCATTGGAAGTTTGAAAATATTGCCCAGGCGAGCTTAATGTGCCGCCAAGTTGAGAATCATGCTCATAGCGGATTCTTCTTTAAAATAATATAATAACAAAATAGTGTTGAGTTAACTTTTTAAAATAATTTTTATTTTATTTTATTCATTCATACATTTTTTTTTTTAATTTGACCAGAGAGAGAAACAGAGAGAGAGACAGAGACAGAGAAGGTGAGAAAGCAAGCCACCAGGCCCAAGACTCAAACCTGGTTGGCCACGTGGGAGTTTCCAGAATTTTAACCACCATGCCACCTGCTGGTCCTATGAATTAACTTTTTTTAATTGCCAGAGGGCACATGCACTTGCCAGCAAGAGACAGAAAGATGGAGAGGGGACCCCTAGTGGGGCAGGAATATGCAGCAATCCCTTCTCCTTCATTTCTTCATCCTGTTGGGATTTGGGGCAGATATACACATGTGTTTCTAGCTGCTGGGGTGGAGATCAGAACTGTGGTTGACCATGTAGCCATTTAAGGGACCAGCCTTAAATTTATTTAAAACAATTTTTAAAATAATTTTTGAAAGAATTATTTATTTCCATTTGTTATTGTTAGTTTTATTTTTTATTTTTATTTATTTTTTTTATGAGAGAGAGAGAAAAAGGGAAAACGAGAAAGCAAGCCACCAGGTCCAGGACTTGAATCATGGTTGGCCATGTGGTAATCCAGTGCCCTTATCCACCACACCCATATTTAAAACAATTTTTAAAATAATTATTTATTTAATT
Organism: Tupaia belangeri chinensis; assembly: GCF_000334495.1. Taxonomy (NCBI): domain Eukaryota; kingdom Metazoa; phylum Chordata; class Mammalia; order Scandentia; family Tupaiidae; genus Tupaia; species Tupaia belangeri. Next base: position 185,529 of record NW_006160041.1, on the reverse strand, counting down.
TTATTTGTTATTATCACTATTATTATTTTTTTCTTTTTAAAAATAATTATTTGACTGAACTTTATTTTATTTATTTATTTATTTAAATTTGACCAGAGAGGGACAGAGTGAGGAGAGAAAGAAAGAGGGAAAATGAAAAAGCAAACTACCAGATCCAGGACTTAAACCATGGTCAATCATGTGGAAGTCCAGTGCCCTTAATCACCATGCCACCTGCTGGCCCCAATTATTTTAAATTTTCTATAAGTTACGTGCACGCACGCAAGAGAGAGAAAATGAAGGCAAACTGCCAGGTCTGGGATTCAAACAGCAGTAGGTCCGCCATGTAAGAGTCCAGTACCTCAACCACCATGCCACCCACAGGCCCCTTAAAACATTTTTTTAAAAGTTTATTTCTTATAGGGCCAGTCAGGTGATGTGATGGTTAAGGTGGCTAGTTCCCACATGGCTAACTATGTGGTTCGAGTACTGGACTTGGCAGCTGGAGAAGCATGCCAGGTATGTGTGTGTGTGTGTGTGTGTGTGTGTGCCCAAAATCTGGAGAGGAAAGTGGAGGAGAAAGGATTGTGGTATGGCCATCTCCCCCAGCCTGGAGAGTGATTTCTCACTTTCCTCCTCTCTCCCTCTTTCTTTATCTCTTTGGGGAGCACACACACCCGATAGCTAAAAAAGAAAAAAAGGTCCAGGTCAGATCCTTGCTTAGCAACACTTTTGTTCCCCAGACTGAAGCTATGGGATGGGAGGAGCCGAACACAACACTTTAAAAACACTGCATGTAATTTCCCTTGCTGGGACTTGACCTTCTCCAACCACACCAATGAGGGAGACTTGACCAGCTGCCATGGAAAGCCAAGCCAGTGAAACAGCTGGTGTCCATCAAGTTTTTATAAACATCCAGAAAGAAGGCGTGGGCTTCCATGTATGGTAAGACATCTGACAGATTTACAGGAAAAGACCAGGCTCATGAAATGCAGAGTGCAAAACAAAAAATGTAACATTGCTTTGTTCTATTTGCTCTCTCATTTAAACTCTCAAACAACCTAGTGAGGTGCAATGGTTTCCCATTTTGTGAACAGAATTTGGGTCCAGAAAAATCCCCCAGCCAGGATTTGAACTAGTTTTTGTGCATGCTCACCCCATCCAATTCCTGCTCTGTACTGTACAATGGCCTTTGTTATGAGACCCTTCTCACTCCCTCACGGTTTCCAGCCCCACCAGGCACCTTTCTAATCTGTGACTGGCTACATCCCATCTGGCCTCGAGGTTCTGGGAGTGCAGCCTTGCCCCAGACCGCCCGGCTCCTTTAGGATCCACGTTTGCTCTCCAATGTCAGAGCCTCAGGACGGCCTTCCCTGCTCACCGTCCACACCCCAGGCCCTTAGTCACTTTGCACGTTATACTGCTTCATTGTCTTCAAAGCACTTTCAGAATGTGCGAAAAGCGCTTCCTTGGTTTGTCAGTTTTTCACTCTGACTTCCAGTTGAATGTAAGGTCCATGAAATCAGGGACTCGATCTGTCTTGTCACTGCTGTCTTCTCAGAGTCTAGATAGAACAAACCCTCCCTGGCACGTGAGAGGCCGATGAATACTTGTGGAAGTGAGTGAGTCATTTCTGTTGGCTTAGCACTGGGGCTGGCAATACGGACTTCACTTTTCTAATGTTCTGTGTTGTCTTGTCCTCTAAACAATAGGACATACTCTTGAGGCAGCTGAGAACCCAGAAAATAGGTTAGTCCCGGGACCCTCAGTTGTACGAAATCTCATTCGACCCTAGCAGTCTAGTCCTCCGCTTGGCTCTGAACTTTATTATCACTCTTGTTTTCGTAAGAGCTCCAGGACACCTGCGATTTCTCACAGTCTTGGGTGACCTGTTCACACCCACTGTCCTGTATAATAGTTACTAGTGCCCCCTTTGCTCTTTCAAAACTGTTCTTATCTGGATGGTGAGATGTAAGACCTCCTACTAAAACCTGACCCTCAAATCCTAGCTTAATCCGTCTCAGTTCCTCATTCTCAATTTCCTTCAGACTTCTTCCAGCATTTTATTCGGCCATTTCCCTCCTTCTAAAAAATTTCAAAATATACAGTATAACTACATTAAAGATATACACACACACACACACATATATATTAGATTTTTGCCATAGGGTACATGTGCTCGGCAGAAAGACAGAGAGGCTGGGACCAGCAAGTGGCATAAATGGCTACGTCGTTGGACTCCCAGGTAGTCAACCGCAGTTCGAGTCCTGGACCCAGGGCTTAAACTCACATTGGGCACATGTGTATGCGTGCCACACGTGCCCTGTAGCAAAAAACTTAAAAAAAAAAAAACCAACCAGACAGACAGAGAGGCAGTGAGAGGGAAAGTGAGAAATCACCTCCCGGAGGGAATAGCTGTGCCATAGTCCTTTCTGTTCTATTCTCCTCTCAAGATTTTGGGCATGCCCAGTGTGTTTGAAGCCACTGGGTCTGGGATTTAAACCGTGGTTGGCTGTGAGTCCAGAGTCTTAACCCTGACCCCTATTAAAGATATTTTAAAGAAATTAAACACATTCATGATCCTAGTCTCCTAATGCAACCGTTTTAATTTGTACTCACTGCCATCTTGTCCTTTTAAATAAACTTGTACACTTACTTTTACAAAATCTCAACCACAGTACACATGTAATTTTTTTTGCTATAACATTGTCAGATCTACACAGACACTGTACTTATTTTTTTTAATGGCTACATTATCGAATCGATGACACATAGGTTACTTAAAATGGCCTTCCAATATTGGATATGTTGATTGCCATTATGAATAATGCTGGAATAAACATCTTGATGTATACTAGGTTTTGTCTTTGTTCAGTTATTTCCTAAAATAGGAGAGAGATTAATGGGGCAAAGGGTATAATCTGCTGGTTTGTAGTGGGGGTCGTGTAAGATATACAACGTGACAGTAGGGAATGCATGCATCGATTTTATCACAACCTCATTGGCATTTAGGTGTTGTCATTTATATAATTTTTTTTTTGCCAGCTAGATTTACAAAGGTTTCATAATAGCATGCTAATATTACAAATATGTATCAATATTATAAATATTACAAATTCCTATTAAGGAAGAAGAACAACTTTCTATATGTCTGTTCCTTTATGGTAGCATTTTTAACCAGGAGTGATTTTTGTACTCCAGGGGACATTGGGGAAGTTCTGGAAATATTTTTGGTTGCCACCCTGGGGGCCAAGAATAGTGTTCTACTAGCATCTGGTGGGTAGATTTACAGCGCATAAGTCAACCCCTTACAACAAAGAATTATCGGACTCAAAATGTCAATAGTCTGAGGTTGAGAAATCCTGCTTGTGTGTGTCATTTTCATAATCAGAATATGAAATTAGGTTATTTTCATTTTGGTAGGAAAAATGTTATGTAAGCGTCCTGTTCATAGCCTCTGCCCACTATCTATCAGAGTCTTGATATTTTTTTTTAAAAGATGTTCTTTCTATAATTTAACATTAAATTTTCATTTATTTAGTTTGAGGCAAATATTTCTCCAATATGTCATTGTCTTTTTAATTTTGGATTATAGATCTTTTAAGAATTATTTTAATTAATTTTATTCATCATTATTTTTTTTTAATTTGACCAGAGAGAGACAGAGAGAGAGAGAGGGAAAATGAGAAAGCAAGCTGCCAGGTCCAGGATTCAACTGTAGTTGGCCTAGGTCTCTGACTTCTCTGTTCATTGGATAATTCTACAAACAACGTGGTATGACTATAACCATTGCTATTCTCTCCACAAGCCACCATATGGACCTACCATGGGACTCTCTGCCAGATATCTAACAATCAGAAGAAGCCTTTGACCTGTGGACCCAACTTATCCCTTCTAGGAAGCAAGAGACCTAAACTAAATTCTGCAGAGACTAAGAAAAACTCCCAGCAGCTTGGGCAGGTTTTTTTGGGCGAGTCTCTGCTATCCTTCTCCAGAAGAGGAGATCTGGGAGCTGCTAAGGAGAGTTTGATGAAGATGTCTGCTAAACAGACAGCTGTACTTGTGGTCTGAGGCCTATAATCCTGTTTAGGCATTCTTTCTAATGGCAAGGCCAATGTGGAACTGGCCTCTTTTCCAATAAGCATCACGAAGTTAACCGTGCTGACTTGTCATCATCAAGGCATGCAGCGAGGGGTGGTAGATTGCTTTGATGTGTTTTCCTCCCCAAAGAAAATAAGAAAATGGTGCATTTCTTTTCTTTTTTTAAATTATTTTATTTTGCTAGAGGGTGTATGCACTCATCAGAGAGAAACAGAGAGAGAGGAGAGAGAGAAGGGAAAGCATCCCCATCGGGAACAGTCCCATAGCAATCCCTTCTCCATTGCTTCCTCCTTTTGCGATTTTGGGAATATATGCACATGTGCCCAGAGTATTTTTCAAACCACTGAGTCTAGAGCTTGATCATGCAGTTGGTCATTTAGGATCCAGCCACCTTAACCACGAGGTCAAAGAACTGGCCATTATTCTGATTTTCAAGATGGTATATACTCATCATAATATTTCTTTTAAATACAGTCAAGTACTAAGTAAACTACCAAAACTCAGCCACCCAGAAATAAGCACTATTAGAATTTTGGATATCTTTCAGACATTTCTTTATACATCCATCCATGCCCTGAACCCACAAATTTTACAGTAATAAGATTATATCCTGCTTACATTTTTCATAATTTGCATTTTTATTCTAAATCGATAAATACAGATCTACATAGTTCATTTTAGTGTCAGCATAAAATTGTATTGTATGAATGTATCATATCATGCTTAATTTCACGTCGTTAGCCAGTACCCATTTTTATAGCATTGATAAAGTGTGTATTGTTCATGAATAATGATGAATTGAGCATCCTTGTGATGTAGCTTCCTTTGAGCAACACGGAGAGGAATCTCTGTGTTCATCTCACATAAAGCATCAATATTTCTCATTACATGACCTTCTTAAAAATTATTTCAATTAATACATTGTGTAGAGAGATGTCTTTACTTTCTTGATCTGGTCTAGTGATGGGTGCAAGAAAAGCGTCTATATTTGAGGATGCTGCTGAAAAAGAAGAAAGCTAAATCCAGGACCAAATTCAAGGAAATATAGATTAGAGAAGACAAATATATCTTCATGAGAGTTCAAAGAATAAGGCAGTATGCTCTGTGGTTAGGGAGGTGCATTCTGAAGTCAAACAGACCTACTTACAAGCTGAGAACCCTTGGGCAAGTTATTTAATCTAATGCAAAGAATAACAAAATATTTGTGAGATCAAATGAGAAATTACAAGAAAACTTAACACATATTGTCTGATACAGTCATGTGATCAAGTAGCATATTTTTAAAAGAATTATTTATTTTATTATTTTTAAAGAATTATTTATTTTATTTATTTATTCATCTATTTATTTTAATTTGAAAGAGAGAGAGAGAGAGAGAGAGGGAGAGAGGGAGGGAAAGTGAGAAAGCAAGCCACTTTTTCCAGGTCCAGGCCTCAAACTGTGGTCAGCCATGTGGGAGTGTCCAGTGTCTTAACCACCACACCACCTGCTAGTCCCCTATTATTATTATTATTATTTAATTCGACCAAAGAGAGACAGAAAGTGAGACAGGAAGCTGCCAGTTCCGGGACCCAAACGTAGTCAGGCATGTGGGAGTCCAGCATCTCAACCACCACGCCACCTGCTGGCCTCCAATGATATGCTTTTAAAGGAAATTCATAGCAAGAGAAGCACAAGAGACACATCTCTTATCCATATACGATTCACTGATTTTACACTGACCTTTGTAAGGGTGGGACAAGTCAGAGTGTTCTTTCTGTGTTTTATTGACCAATGACTCCCTATGCCAGTAAACAGAGGGCATGGTCTCCCAGAAAGGAAAGACCAATCGCAGGAACGAAATTGGATCAGAAGCAGCCTTCTCTCTCAGGCTCTCCAGCAGACAGAGGACAGTAAAGCCATTCAGAGGCAGCCCAGGTGGTTAACATCTTTGCTGAGTTTCTTTTTCTCCATTACTCCATTTTCCTCCAACTGTAACTATGTTATTTCTCACAGCATCGGCTCACTTAATTAAGCTTATTTCTCCCAGCATTGGCTCACTCATTAAGCTTCACTTAATATATAATTTGTACTCATACTATTTCATTAAACATATACCCTAGAACCTGTAAACCTCTTTCCTTAAACTGGGGTGAGACTTCTTCAGGAGACCCTAGGCAAGCACCTGGCCCACCTCCACCTAAGGGAGGACTTAAATTTCCAGCTTTCCCATGGGGTCTGTTACTCCTACCTGCTTCCAGTTCCATCCTGAAGGCCAGCTCTGACCTGCCAACAGCACAGTTCTGAGCTAACATTGCTGTCTGCCCTGTACCGCTTTCAATTTTAGCCTTTTCATAATTGAGCTCATCCTTCTTTTTTATTTTTGTTATTTTTATTTTATTTTATTGTAGGGTGTATGCGCTAGTCAGAAAGAGACAGAGAGAAGTGTTGAGGGATGGCCACCCTGCAATCCTTTCTCGCCATTCTCCTCTTGGCATTCTGCTACACAGCACACTTGCCCAGCATGATTTTTCAGGCCGCCAGGTCTGGGGCTCAAACCATGCAGTCAGCCACATGGACTCCAGTGCCTTAACATCCAGGCCACCTGCTGGCCTGGATTCGTTCTTCTTTTCCACTGATCCTGAACATTGTCTCAAAATCCTTCCCATTGTAAGGCACCATAGAACCACTACAAACAACCACGATGGCTGTACCAGGAAACCGACTTGCCATCCCTTATAAAGGTTCATCTAACACTCTGGACCTTAGAGTTATTCAAATCCCAACCAAGGTAGTCCTTCCGAAGAGCTGAAATATTTATGTAGCATATGTTCAGGGGATAAAATGTCACAGTAGAAGACTGTCCGATGTAATACCAACATTAGACAAAATCATCCTAATGCATGTGTAATAATGAACAATGTTGAGAAAATGGATATCGCTATTATAAAAATAAAGCAAACATATAGAAAAAACCCAGACAGAAAAAACGTTTAAACATGCCAAGCAGCTCCCTGCTTTATATTTTTAGCTTTCTTTTCAGCCACATGGACTCCAGTGCCTTAACATCCAGGCCACCTGCTGGCCTGGATTCGTTCTTCTTTTCCACTGATCCTGAACATTGTCTCAAAATCCTTCCCATTGTAAGGCACCATAGAACCACTACAAACAACCACGATGGCTGTACCAGGAAACCGACTTGCCATCCCTTATAAAGGTTCATCTAACACTCTGGACCTTAGAGTTATTCAAATCCCAACCAAGGTAGTCCTTCCGAAGAGCTGAAATATTTATGTAGCATATGTTCAGGGGATAAAATGTCACAGTAGAAGACTGTCCGATGTAATACCAACATTAGACAAAATCATCCTAATGCATGTGTAATAATGAACAATGTTGAGAAAATGGATATCGCTATTATAAAAATAAAGCAAACATATAGAAAAAACCCAGACAGAAAAAACGTTTAAACATGCCAAGCAGCTCCCTGCTTTATATTTTTAGCTTTCTTTTCAGAAACAAATATCATCAACAATCTGGGGGGTAATCTATTTGAAAAAATGTTAAGCTTGCATACTTATGCACATGTATGTACCTCTTTCTTTGTATTAAAAACACAGATGGGGCTGGCCCTGTGGCCTGGTGGTTAAGGGAGTTGGATCCCACATGCTGAATATGCATGTCCAATCCTGACCCTAGCGGCTTAAAAAACAAAACAAAACATGTCGGGCACATGTATGTGCATGCCCCAAATCCCAATAAGATGGAGAAATGGAGGAGAAGGGGTTGGGATAAGACCACACCCCACTAGAGGGTGCTTTCTCCCCCACTCCCTTTTTCTGTCTCTCTGTGTCTCTCAGGTAAGCACGAATACCCTCTGGTAAACACACACGTGCACACGTACACACACACACACACACACACACACACACACACAGATGAGGGACCAGATGGTCGTGCAGTAGTAATGCAACCAGATCTGCATGGAACACCTGAGTTCACTCCCAGGGCCTCTAAATACACTAGGCTTATGCACGTGCATGCTCATAATGCAAGCTGGCTGAAGCTGGGAATAGATCATGATATGAGAACCCTATCGGGAGGCCTGTCTCTTCCTCTGTCTCTAGCCCCCATGGAAGAAACACATTTTAAGAAAAGCTTTAAAACACAGATGGGAGCAAATGAGATGACATATTCATACCTTTTCCACTTAAGAATATACTAACTTGATCATTTTTTCAGATTAGCACATTTAGATGTAACCGATTATCTAAGGAGTCACATTCCCTTCTAGGACCAGCTCTGTGGTCTGCTGGTTAAGACAGCCAGGATCCCACATGACCAACTGTACAGTTCGAATTCCAGACCCAGAAGTTTGAAAAACATTGTGGGCATGTCTGTGTGCATGTCCCAAATCCCAACAGGAGGGAGAAATGGAAGAGAAGGGACTGTGGTGTGACCATTCCCCAAAGAGTTCTTTCTCTTTTTCCCTCTCCATCTCTCTCTGGTGAGCATATATGTCCTTTGGCAGAATTTAAGAACATTAAGTAAGACACAATTTGTACTCTTATAGAGTCTGTACTAAGTATACTTCTACTAGCAGCATGAGGGTATCTGCTTCATCATTGCCTTGACAACATTGTGTATCAGCAACGTTTTTCATCTTTGCCAATCTGGCAGAGGAATCTCCCTCTTGCTTTAACTGGCATTTTCCTAAGCGATGTCTAACAATCTTTTCACACATATGTTTGCCAATTATTTCTCTCTTTCTATAAATTGCTTACTCATGATCATTGTTCATTTTTTTTTTCATTGTTAATTATTTCGTATTCATAAGACATGCAAATTAACTAAACATGTATTTTTTGGTCTTACGTATTACAGATGTCTTTCCCCCAGTGTCATTTGCCTTTGTTTTTATGTATAGTATTTTGACCTATGTAGAAATTTTTGCTTGTGTGTTTAAAAGTAATGTATTGGGTCATTAGAAAAGTCGTAACATATTTTCTACAGTTTTCTATGCAAAGATGCATCATGACTTTCCTGATGGCCCAATATATCAATCTTTTCTTTTATTTTTGTATTTTATTTGGGAAAAAAATCTTCATTCAATATACAATTTTTTTGTTATCATTGCCAGAGGGCATGCACCCTGGCCAGAGGGAGAGAGAGAGAGAGAGAAAGCACCCCTCCATGGGGCATGACCGCCCTAGTCCCTTTTCATCTATTTTCTATCCTCTCAGAATTCTGGGCACAACTCTGCAGTACATTCTGGATGGGAAATCACATTTTGTATGCTGTGATGATGCTTAGGGAAA
>NW_006160041.1:131705-175605 GCF_000334495.1 Tupaia belangeri chinensis | reverse complement strand
ACACACACACACACACACACAGATGAGGGACCAGATGGTCGTGCAGTAGTAATGCAACCAGATCTGCATGGAACACCTGAGTTCACTCCCAGGGCCTCTAAATACACTAGGCTTATGCACGTGCATGCTCATAATGCAAGCTGGCTGAAGCTGGGAATAGATCATGATATGAGAACCCTATCGGGAGGCCTGTCTCTTCCTCTGTCTCTAGCCCCCATGGAAGAAACACATTTTAAGAAAAGCTTTAAAACACAGATGGGAGCAAATGAGATGACATATTCATACCTTTTCCACTTAAGAATATACTAACTTGATCATTTTTTCAGATTAGCACATTTAGATGTAACCGATTATCTAAGGAGTCACATTCCCTTCTAGGACCAGCTCTGTGGTCTGCTGGTTAAGACAGCCAGGATCCCACATGACCAACTGTACAGTTCGAATTCCAGACCCAGAAGTTTGAAAAACATTGTGGGCATGTCTGTGTGCATGTCCCAAATCCCAACAGGAGGGAGAAATGGAAGAGAAGGGACTGTGGTGTGACCATTCCCCAAAGAGTTCTTTCTCTTTTTCCCTCTCCATCTCTCTCTGGTGAGCATATATGTCCTTTGGCAGAATTTAAGAACATTAAGTAAGACACAATTTGTACTCTTATAGAGTCTGTACTAAGTATACTTCTACTAGCAGCATGAGGGTATCTGCTTCATCATTGCCTTGACAACATTGTGTATCAGCAACGTTTTTCATCTTTGCCAATCTGGCAGAGGAATCTCCCTCTTGCTTTAACTGGCATTTTCCTAAGCGATGTCTAACAATCTTTTCACACATATGTTTGCCAATTATTTCTCTCTTTCTATAAATTGCTTACTCATGATCATTGTTCATTTTTTTTTTCATTGTTAATTATTTCGTATTCATAAGACATGCAAATTAACTAAACATGTATTTTTTGGTCTTACGTATTACAGATGTCTTTCCCCCAGTGTCATTTGCCTTTGTTTTTATGTATAGTATTTTGACCTATGTAGAAATTTTTGCTTGTGTGTTTAAAAGTAATGTATTGGGTCATTAGAAAAGTCGTAACATATTTTCTACAGTTTTCTATGCAAAGATGCATCATGACTTTCCTGATGGCCCAATATATCAATCTTTTCTTTTATTTTTGTATTTTATTTGGGAAAAAAATCTTCATTCAATATACAATTTTTTTGTTATCATTGCCAGAGGGCATGCACCCTGGCCAGAGGGAGAGAGAGAGAGAGAGAAAGCACCCCTCCATGGGGCATGACCGCCCTAGTCCCTTTTCATCTATTTTCTATCCTCTCAGAATTCTGGGCACAACTCTGCAGTACATTCTGGATGGGAAATCACATTTTGTATGCTGTGATGATGCTTAGGGAAAGAATGTAAATTAAGTGAAGAAAAAATTTCAGAAAAAAATGCCTATTTGATGACTGCAGTATGATATATAGCCCCAGCTAGGTGCTACTTTATAGGATGTTCATTCTACTCATTGAGGCTTATGCCTAAAGTTGGACTTGTGTTCATGGAAATGTATATATCAGCTGTGCTTGCTATGAAAATATTTAGATTAATTAAGATATTTAGTGACTCAATAAAATGTGGGGGAAAAACAGTATAGAAAGCAAATATAGATACCAGAGACAGTGTGGGAGGAGAGTGGAAGATGGCAGAGGGTAAGAGATAGGGAATCAAGGATGGGAAAAAAAAAAAGCAAAACATATAGGAAACAAGAAATGGAAAGTTATTTGTTGACGATAACATGCATGTTGATGTGCTTCATTGAGCCAATATACAGTGTACTCTGGATGAAAAATCTCATTTTGTATGTTGTAATGATGTACAGTGAATGAATGTAAATAAATAAATTTTTTAAAAAAAGAATTCTGGGCACACATGCACATGTTTCCAGAGTGCTCTTCAAGCTGCCGGGCTTGAAGTTGAGTCCTGAGTCACGGTTGGCCACATGGGATCCAGTTCCCAATGCATAGCACTAAACCACTACACCATGGGGCTGGCACTTCAAAATAAACATTTAAATGACCAGCTGGGTTTTTTTTTTCCACGTTCCTTTAGTTTCCATTTTAATTTTTTAAAGTGTTTTTTTTTTTTTTACATTTAATCTGTATGTATTGTATAAAAAATGAAGGATCCAACTTTCTCTCCCAAGTAACTAGATATTTGTCCCAACTCTACTTATTGAATAATTCAGCTTTCTCTCACTGGTTGGAAATGCCAGTCTGGTCATTTTATATTTGTACTTGTGTCTTCAGAACTAACATATGTATTCAAGTCTCGTTTTGTAGATCAGCAAGCCAAGTCTAAGGGAGGTTATGAACCTCTCTGAGGTTAGTCACACAGATAATAAGCAGCAGAGCTGGGATTCAAACCCTGTCCTTCTGACCACAGAGCTGCTGAGCTATACTGAGCATTTTATTTAAAAAGAACATTACAAACTTATAAAGCTTACAGTAGTCTCAGGCATTGTCTATGTGTATGAAAAGGAAGGGTTTAGTCTTTTCATTTCTTATTTATTAGTTTGCTTGTTCTAAAGAATACCAAATCAGAGCCAGACTCTGAAAGAGACAAAGTGAGGAGTCATAGATGTTCAAGCTTAAAATAGTAATCTGGGTGTATGAGACCCAGAGCCACCAACAATTTAGTGTCCAGACCATTGGTCACAGCTCAGACTTGCCATTCATTCATTTTTTTTCAATGTTACAAATATTTATGAACTTAAAACCGTTAGTGTGCAATGAAACATATGCTGAATACATTTCAAATAAAACACAAGCAACCAATCAGAGACGTTGATGCAGCTTGCTCACTGCTGTGTCAGGGCTCCCCTGCCTCAGCCTCCTGAGTCACCGCGATGAAAGGTGGGTCCTACTGTACCCAAGGCCTGCCTTATTCTGGGTGAAGTTAACAGGTATTCTAACTGGCTGATTACCAGGTTAATCATGCCAATAAGTAGAAGCTTATGCATTTTGGATGTCCTTTTCACTTTTTACTATGGAAAGATATTAGAGGTATGGGAAGATTTCAGGAGAAAAGAAGGGATGAGGGAAGGGAAGAGGAAGGAACCAGTGAAGTAAGTTATTAGAATAAGAACCAAGTTTGGGTGCAGAGTAGAGAGAGGTAAGGTGGTAAGGTCTGGAAAATGGGAAGAAATGATTGCTTGATGAAGTATGCAGCCAGAACTTAGAAACACTGACCAGGCCTTTGGGCCACTGGTGGAATTGCAATTCAGTATTGCCTAAGTCTTCTGGCCTGCCCGAGCCATGTGTCAGATTTTCTAAAAGAGTTTGAGACTAGAAGCAATTCAACTAGGATGGTAATCAACTCCAGATAAGTATATTTAAAATGATATTTTTCACAAACCCCTCGGGATATCATTAAAGATGGACATTTAAAAGTACAATTTCAATGAAGCTCAGAAAAAGAGGAGTAAAGTATATACCACACTATAGATCTTGTCCTAAACGCCGGGCCATCAGAGTGGCTGCCCAACTGTCTGTCAAGAGGTGGACTGCTTGTGATCCTAATGCTGCAAGGATGATGGCTCCTTCAAAGGACTTAAGACATTCTAAAGACCTCCCAAGACAGTACTGCCTTCTACTCTCAAAGGTTCATCTCTGGCTGCCTATCCCTAAGCAGGTGACTCTGTTTTCCATCCAGCCTCTGGGCATCTCACACTCAACCACCCCTTGAGCTCTACGGGCAGAAGATTCATTTCTCTATTCAGCCTCCTGACCCATTCCACACTACAGAACCTTCTCAATAAACTCACAGGAGCGCCTCCTCTTCTCCTCTCCCATCTTCACCCTCCACATATTCCCCCCGCATACACATTCCCATGTAGGTCGACTCAACGCTATGGTCCAAGAGTCCATGGATGGTGGGAAGCAAAGTCCAAGACTCAAGAGGTTGAAGAAAGAGCTGGACACTCACCAAGTGCAGGGTATCAGCTTTCTGTGTCTGCCTCTGCCGGCTCTTCTGGGCTGCAATGCGGTTTTTCTCCCTTCTCTGGACTTTTCTCACATCGTCAGATGAGTCCTTGGAAGCAGAAATGATGAGAATTAGGTGAATCAGCTCCTGGCTTTCATAGAGCTGGGTATCCATCTATCCAACCATCCAGCCTTCTGCACCTTCATCTTTTCATACACCCAACCACCCACCCTGTTTACAAAAGCCTGTACCCAAAGGAGAGCTCTTCCCCACACCCTAATATACATCATCAGGACCTCGCGACATTTTTTGGCCAAAAGCTACAGGAAGAAGGCAAGAGATCTAAAGGCCTCAATAGGGTTGTGTTTGGCAAAAATGGTTAAGGTGATGAAGTGCGTTTTATCACCTCTCCTCCTCTTCAGGGCTTCTCTACCATAACCTTCTCACTTCTTGGGCTAGAACCTTCTAGCTGTTCATTTTGCTGTTTTCTTTTTGAAAAAAACTGTGTTGCGCATCTATTACATGCCAACCTCTGTGCAAGTGCTATTTCAGAGGTGCTCTTGTTTAATGCCTCAATTCTGTGAAGTTGATATCATTATTTCCATTTTATATGTGAGAGAACCAAGGCTCTAAGATCTTGCTCCAGAGCTCACAGTAATCTGAAAGCGCCAAGGCTTCTGGCTTTGTGCCCCTGCCAAGAGATCTCACCTCTTTGTACCTCATGTGGTTTTCTGCTAACACTGCAAGGATGATGGGCTCCTCTGAAGATTTAAGACATTCTAAAGACCTCCCAAGACAGTACTGCCTTCTACTCTCAATGACTCGTGAAGGAAGAAGCTTTCTCTGGCTGCCATCCCTAAGCAGGTGACTCTGCTTTCCACCCAGCCTCTGGGCTAAGGGACCCATCCTAAGTCTGCCTCTTCTTTCCCTTCACTTCCTTCATTGAACTCAGTCACCTTGCTATTCCCCATGGCCCCAAGCATAACACCTAGTACAAGCTAGATGCCAAGAAGAACAACATCGATGGTGGAGTTCCTCACGGCTCTCCTCCCTTGTGCAGGACTAGGAAGCCTGGTTGTGCTGGTTCTCTAATTATACCCCATAGATGGACATGTCCTCTGCTTGGACAAAGGTTAACTCTAATTTACCCCCAGAGGCTGCAAAATACACGGAGGAATCTGAGTGAAGCCCTTCTGCAACTCTTGCCCTTTTCCGTCTCACATCCCCCTCAGGTTAGAACCTAGAGCAAGGCTCTGTGTGGACCAAGCCTAAGTCTCACCATCCTGTCCAATGCTTCCAGGCCATTGCAAAGGAGGGCATTGGCTTAGATAGGAAGGAAGTGCTCTACCTCTAAGGGACAACGAGGGGAACCAGGTTTCATGGAAGCCATGAGTAATTTCCTTCCTAAGAAGACTACAGACTTCCAGGCGGTCCGAGCCGCCCTAACACCATCTTGAGTAGAGGTCTGGATTGTTTGTCCTTTAGAGGTCACCACTAGGACTTCTTCCAACCTGCCACTCATTAATACACTCTTGTTACTAATAGATGCTTATGATAGTGCTATATGGGGTGTTGATATGCTTTTATTTTTGCTACAGCATTCTGAAAGCCTTCTTGGAAGTCCGTGCTAGGGAAACAATGCAATTTCTAAACCACAAAGGGAGAAAGCTTTCAATCCACTGGTGCACACTGAATAAGAAAGAGGGGGATGTACTATGGCGAGGGTTGTGGGCAAGTAGGGAAGAGAAAGCCCAGAAGCTGTGAGTGAACAGGCTCTCCCATTTTTTCGGCATCCCTGAAGCTGAGAATTTCTGACTTAGAAGTCACAATTTGACCCCAAATGCTCCTAGAATCCCTACTTCCATTTTTCTGGCTTCCCCAGAGCTGGGGTGGGCTACTAACAAATGTCTCCAAGTTTTCATTCATTCATCAGGGGACTTCAAAAAGTTCATGAAAAAAATGGAATTAAAGTACGCATTTAAGTTGATAAAAACCATTTGAAATCCACACTTAGTTTTTAAAAACAAGGTGCATTTTCATGAATGTTTTGAAAGACTGTCCTATTTCATTCTTCCTTTCCAGAAGCCACAAAGGTGGGAAGTGTTGGCTATGGCCCCAGCGTCCCTTCCTGCTGGCCATGCCAGCTCAAGGCAGTGCCCCCCATAGACAGATCTTCCTCTGCTAGCTCAGGTTCCCCCTCCTTCTAACTTTCTAACTTGCTTCTTTAAAAACAAAGCAAAACAAAAACTTTTCCCTATTGCCTCTTTCCTGGGAAACTACATATCTAGGATTTGGGCTGCCATGTGCAGCACCCCCGAAAGCAGCTCCTCTCGGAGAATGTGCAGACCCTTTCCTCTGAGGTCTTTGATGTTTGTCCTCCTCTTTGCTTCCTAGAAAGCTTCATGTAGGAGCCCCAGTGAAGCAGAGGCAATGGGCCCCCTGGGGGATGGAGAGGCAAAGGGGCTTTGACAGAGTGGGAGGACGGGATGCAGGGAGGGTCTCTGCGGATATGCACAGTTAATTGCAGATGCCCTGGCTAACTGTTTAATACTGTGCTCATGCCACAGGCCACTTTCTTGTGCCTTGGCTCCCTGTGAAGACTAGGAAGCCGGGTCCTCTTCCTGCCCCCCAGGAGAAGAAGAAGGTGGGAGAGAGAGAAAGGAGAAGCTACCTGTTTGCCAGGGGGAGGCGAGCGGCTGAAGCTGGAGTCACTGCTGTCGGAACTGTGAGGCATGGCTGAGATCTTCCGGGCTCTCCACGCAGCCCCAGTCACCCCAGGCCCTCTGGTCAGCAGCTGGCCACCCCACCTGACTGCTCCTGGGCCAGCAGCCCACCACCCTCCCAGGCACCTCCTCTGTGTGAGCTGCAGCCACCTCTGGCCCCTGCGTCCTCCTTGCTCTGAGGTGCAGAGGGACTGCTCCCCAAAGGGACATGTCGCTCACGTTGGGGCTTGCGCGCGCTCTCTCTCTTGTGGTTTCTGGTAACTCACGCTGGAAGTCACATGTGCGGAAACTTCAAGTTAGAAGTTAATTTGAAAAAAAAAAATACAGATCTGGGACAAGACCCACAGCATTATATGAAAAAAAAAAAAAAACTACGCAAAACCCCAGATATCTTCCGACAGTTTGAAAGTATCGGCAGCGCTCTTCAATTGATGAAAATAAAAGAGAAAAACAGCCCAGGCAGGGAAAAACCCCAGCCATAATTAGCAAGCTCGTCTTCTGTCAACACTGGGCAGAGAGGAGAGGACAACCGGGAAAGAGATTCCATTGTCCATTGTCACAAGGCTGATTTTTAAACCAAAACAAAGCAGTGAGCCTGGGATTTCTTTCTGGTTTTCAGCCGAAAACAGCTGCCCATCCTGCTCCGTGTTGGGCTTCCCTTGCTCCTCTTCCTGTCCAGCCAGCCTGGGTGATCAGGACCTAACCAGTGGCCCAAGGACATTGTACTGTCCTGTCCATCAAACTCCAGAGGCCGTGGTAGGTCTGAAAGCTGCAGTGGAGGCTCTGGGTCAGATGCTCTGAACACTTCTTCATCACCTGTGCCACTCAGAGGGAGGCTCACACTCTAGAGAAAAAATGCCTTCTACATTGTGGGTCTTAAAAAAAAAAGTGTATTTATTTCTTCCATGAGTGGAAGAGACATAGAGAGGAAATAGAGAGACAGAGAGAGAGACAGCATGCCCAATAGGGTTTTTTTTTTCTTTTTTTTTTTTTTTAAAGAGGTTGGGAAGTCTCTCTCTCTCTCTTTAAATTAATTAATCTAGGTATTCCAGGAATGAGAGACAGAAAGACAGAAATAAAGAGATAGCATCCTGAAAACAACAGTTACCATAACGGCTATGTCACTGAGCTCCCATGTAGTTGACTGCGGTTCGAGTCCCGGACCTGGTAGCTTAAACTCACACTTAAACACACACGCAAGGCATGTGTGCGTGTGTGCCCAAGATTCCAAGAGGAGAATGGAAGAGAAGGGATTGCAGTGTGGCCATCCCCCCAAGGGGGGTGATTTCTCGCTTTCTGTCTCTCTGTCTCTCTCTGTCTTTCTGGTGAGCGCACGTGCCCTATAGCAAAAACCTCTCCAAAAAAAAAAGAAAGAAAGAAAAAAGAGCATCCCCAGTAGAGTCTCAGTGCCCCAATTCATACCAGCTCAGTCAGCCCTGGATCACTGTGTAATGGACCCAGGGAGGTCTCTGGACTAGCACCTGAAACCTTCCCATGTGAGTCAGCCTTGCAGAGCATCATGTTTTCACCACTGCACTACTGGTTAGTCCTCATGTTATGGGTCTTTCAAGAGTTCAAGATTGAATCATAAAGATTCAGTCACCAGGTCAGAGCCCAGAAGGGAGAAACAGGAAAAAATAAGGAACAGAGCACTGCACTTGCAGTCAGGCCAACTGTGACGTGATTTCTGTCTCCACCACTTGGATGTGTGTGTTCTTTGGCAACTCCCTCCAGCTCTGTCACCTTCACTCCCTTCATTCATAAGCAGGGAGGATAAAACCTGTGCTGCCTACCTCTCAGGGCTGTGGCAAGGAACAAATAATAACACGGGTTAGGATGCCCTAGCAAGCCATAGAGTGTGCTACCGAGATTCCTGTTACTTGGAGTGTATTGCTAGCCTTGCCATGAACACACCTGTGGAGTTCTCAGTGAGCAACTTCTCACCTAGGTCTTTTGGCGTTTTGAAATACCCTTGCATTATTCTCAGTGTGGCTCAAATCCAAATGTGTGCTTTGCATAATCTTAGGATTGACAGGTAGGTATGGCCCCTAAAAGATTTTTGTACCCATGAGGTGAATTTCTGACCTAAGATAATATTGTCCTAAGAGTAAATTGGGGGAAAAAAATTCCTCCCCCTATGGAATTTATAATTAATAGGTGAGGAAAATAGTAAACAAAGAAGTTAAATACATCAGAGAGTGAAAAGTGCTACAGAGAAAAATAAAGTGGGGTTTAGGGCTAGAGAATTCTGGGGGTCAGTGGGTTACTATTTTTCTAGGGTGATCAGGAAGACCTTGATGAAAGGGTGACATCTGAGAAGAAACCCAAAGGAAGGCAAGGAGGGAATAGCGTGGCTGTCTAAAGGAAGAACATTCCAGGGAAGGGCATCAGCAAGGACCTGACCTGGGAACATGCTTGCAGTATTCAGGGGACAGCAGGGAGGACAGTGTAGCTGCATCAGAGAGGCAGTAAGGTTGGAGGTAATGGGTCAAGCTTAGGTAGAGTCTGGAGGTACCACGAACATTTTAGCTTCATTCTGAAAGACGTGGGAGGCAGGTGGCAGCTTCACCTTCACTCTTATCCTCTACCTCAGTGACTGGTCTTTTCCTTCATAACACTTATAGATTTTATAATTTTACTAGTTTATCTACTTGTTTTTCATGCTTCTCTCCTTGGACTATTGACTCTATTTATGTAATTAAACTCATTCAACAAATGTTCATTAATCACCTAACCCATGCTGGGCAATGTCCTACACATTGGGATGACAGTTAGTGGAAGGTTAGACTTTTTCTGTGAATGAGATGGTATATCAGTTAGTTCTTGCTACCTAATAAACCATCAAAAACCTTGATGACTTAAACCACTTTTTAGCTCATAAATTCATGGTCTTCTGGAAGGTCCTTTTGGTATAGGCTAGGTTAGGCTGATCTCAGCTGGGCTTAGTCTTCGGACAGCTGGTAATTGACTATCTGGCATGGCCTTTCCTAGGATGATTCTGTTCCACAAGGTCTCTTATCCCCCAACAAGGCTTGTCTGAGCTTGTTTACATAGCAGTTGCAGGATTTTGAGAGTGAGAACAGAAGCAGTCAAAGCCTCTTGAGGACCAGGCTCAAAATTTGCACAATAAATCTACCACTTTCTATTGGCCAAAGAAAACCCAAAGACTAACCCAGACTCAATGGATTGAAAAATAGACTCCACCTCTTGGCAAGAGCAATGTAAAGAATTATGACCTTTTCTTCAATCTCTTGCAGATGAGAGGCCATTGGAAGTTTTAGAGCAGAGGAGTGACATGTTCCAACTTAGGTTTTAGCATCTCTAGACACAGCTGAGTCTTTTTTTTTTTAAAGGTTGTTGCCATGGGGCATATGCACTCCTCAGAGAGGACAGAGGCAGAGAGAGACATAAAAAGAGAAAGTGAAAAAAAATCATCCCCCCAGGAGCATGGCCACACTGTAATCCCTTCTTTTCCATTCTCCTCCTGAGATTTTAGGCATACTTGCACATACACCCAGCATTATTTCCAAGCTATCAGATCCAGGGCTTGAAACTTGGTTGGCCATGTGGGAGTTTAGTGCCTTAACCACCACCACTCCACCTGCTGGCCCCACAGCTAAGATTATTGTTTTTTTTCAAGAGAGATTTTTGCTATAGGATGTGTGCACTCACCAGAGAGACGGAGAGGCAAAAAATGAGAGATCCCCCCCTGGGGGGGTGGCCATACTGCAATCCCCTCTCCTCCATTTCTTCTTGGGATTTGGGCACACGTGCACATGTGCTTGGCATAAGTTTTAAGCCACCAGGTCTGGGACTCAAACTGTGGTCAACTATGAGTCCAGCCACATAACCATTACATCATCTGCTGCTCCCCCCAGAGTTGAGATTTTTACTATAGGGGAGCAAAGTAGGAGTAGGGAGACCAGTTAGGATACAGTATTAGATTATCACAGTAATCCAAGCCCGGGTCCTGGCTGTGACACCATGGTAAAATGCAGCACTGTGAGGTTGGCCCATGTTGGAAGGTTTGAGGTCTTCCACTAGAAACTCCCCTGAGTCTGCCATGAGTGTACATGCCACGATCCTCTTTGAAGCTGAGGATGTACCACAGTGTCAAGGGCCTTTTGGGGATGCCTTCCCTTGTCATTCTGTCTCTACCCCCATGTTTCTCTCTGTCCTTCTTGCTATGGAAAAAATACACTTAAAAAATATTATGCATTTAGTTAATTATATTTACTACTATTATTATTATTTTTAAGTTTTGCTATAGGGCACATGAACTCACTAGAGAGAGACACAAAGAGAAAGAGAGGGAAGGCGAAAAAGCAAGCTGCCAGGTCCAGGACTTGAACCGCAGTTGGCCATGTGGGAGTCCAGCGCCTCCACCACCATGCTACCTGCTGGCCCCAAGAAATTTTTTTTTTTTTAATTCAAGCCAATGGGACCAGCAGATGGTACAGTTGTTAAGATGCTGGACTCCCACATAGGTGACTGCAGTTTAAGTCCCAGACCTGGCAGCTTGAAAATCATGCCAAATGCAAGTGTGTATGTGCGCGCTCAAATTTCCCAGAGGAGATTGGAGGAGAAAGGATTGCCACCTGGCCATCCCCTCAGCGGGGATTTCTCACTTTCCCTGTCTCTGTTTCTCTCTACTTCTGGCAAGCGCATGCACCCTGTCATAAATTCTTTTTTAAAAAAAATCCAAGCCAGAAATGTTAATATAAAAAGACGGTGATGAACTGATGAAAAAGAGGTCATGTAGGGACCAGCAGTTGGCTTAATGGCTATGTCACTGGACTCGCATGTAGTTAATTGCAGTCCGAGTCCCGGACTCGGTGGCTTAAACTCACACCAGGCACATGTGCGTGTGCGTGCCCAAGATCCCGAGAGGAGAATGGAGAAGGGATTGTGCCGTGACCATCCCCCCTGGGGGGTGATTTCTCACGTTCTGTCTCTCTCTGTCTTTCTGGTGAGCACATGCGCCCTATAGCAAAAACCTCCCCCCAAATAAATAAATAAATAAAGGCCCTTTAAAGACAATAATAGTCATATTTATATTTTACTCAGTTTAAATGGACAAACGTGTACCACTTACTACATAGCAGAAATTATAAATATAAATAAGACAGAAAGCCTGCCCTCATAGGGAAGGAAAAGTAGTCCAATAAGCAAACAGGTTATTATAACTGTTACAACGCAGAGATGAAGTTCTCAGTTCCTCGAACATCCTGTCATTCAACAGTAAATAATTGATGAATGAATTATTGCTTGACTCTGTGGTTCCATTCTGCTGTAATGTTTAATAGAGACTAACGAGAAAATGAAAAATGAGCTCTTAACATAGAAAGATGAGTCTCATTCAATAGTATTCATTATAAATTAGTTTTCAATATTTTAGATAGAAAGTAGTGAACAGTTGTGCATCCACCACTAAGCTTAAGAAACAAATTATGGGCCAACTGGTGGCATGGAGGTTGAGGTGGCTGGATCCCATGGCTAACTTTGTGGTTCGAATCCCGGATTCAATGATTTGAAAATCACGCCAAGAGCATGTACCTGTGTGTCCAAAATCTCAAGAGGGGAATAGAGGAAAAGGGATTGCAGTGTGGCCATCTACCTGGGGGTGATTTCTCACTTTCTCTTTCTCTCTTCCTATCTCTGGTGAACACATACACCCTATAGCAAAACAGAAAGGAAAAAAGGGAAAAAGAAAGCAGGAGAGAAGAAAGAGGGAGAAAGAAAGGAAAAAGAAAGAAGAAAGGAAGAAAAGAAAGAAGGAAAAAAAAGGGAAGGAAGGAAGTAGAAAGAAAAAGAAATTATGAAAAGAGTATACCCCTTCCTAATCCCATTCTCTCCTTGTTCCAGGTAACCCATTATCCAGAATATGGTCCTTATCATTCCTATGCATTAAAAAACGTTTAACACTTTCTTTTCTTCTCCTATGAGTAAAACAGAGGGAGAGAGAGAGAGAGACAGAGAAACAGACATTCTCATCAGAGTCCTCATGACATAATCCACCCCCAGGCCCAGTCTCAGCAGCTCTAGATGATGGACATGCACATGCCCAACGGGTTCAAGGAGATCTATGAATATGAACACATGTGAGTCAGCCTTGCAG
The DNA here is from genome assembly GCF_000334495.1 of Tupaia belangeri chinensis. Classification (NCBI taxonomy): domain Eukaryota; kingdom Metazoa; phylum Chordata; class Mammalia; order Scandentia; family Tupaiidae; genus Tupaia; species Tupaia belangeri. Next base: position 162,795 of record NW_006160041.1, on the reverse strand, counting down.
AACATTGTGTTACCACTGCAGCATTGTCTGCCCACGCCCTGTGCACTTCTGTATGTGAACCGTATCTTTATGTGTATAAGCAATACATAGTACTGTCCTGTATGTTTTTTAAAATAATTATTTATTATTATTATTATTATTATAAATTAACCAGAGAAAGATAGGGAGAGAGAAAGTGAGAAAGTAAACCACCAGATCTAGGACTCTAACCATAGTCGGCCATATGGGAGTCTAGCATCCCTACCACAGTGCCACCTGCTGCCCCTCTGTCCTGTATGGTTTTAAACTTTTTATATCATTCATAGTTTTCATTTGGTTTCCAACACAGTATCTGAATGGCATTGCTAAGGTGTGCAATACAGGAACCCTGCTGAGGTTACTATGGAGAACTCTAGACAACAATTGTAATTCAGCCTGGGTCAGCTCAGTTAGCATCGGCCCAATGCCGAGGATAGTGCTACGGTATTTGCTGGCTACAACTCCTTCTGCTTACAGCTTGCTCACACAGAAAACAATGCCCCCTCTAGGTAGCCAAACTCACAAAAAGCCCACTGCCTGGCAAGCCCCCACTTGGCCTCTCAGATAGAGGGTTACCCACTGTCCTTGAACAGTGGACAACCCGCTTTTTTTTCCTGCCACATATGACTTACTGTGGCTGGGAATAGTATGTGAATTGGTTCACTTGATTTTTGTAATGGTGTAGGAGGCAAATACTACTTTTGCCCTTTTATTGATGTGAAATGCTTAGGAACAAATCGCTTAAGAAACTTTCTCAAGGTCACACAGCTAGTGAAGTGAGTGAAAGTGGTACAGTAATTCAGGCAAGTTGGTACCAGAGTCTGCTCTTAAGCACTGTGCTTGTTTCAATCTTCTTGTTTCAATCTTCCTAAGAACTTTTTTTTTTTTCAGAGTTTTTTGCTAGAGGGTGTGTGCACTAACCAGAAAGACAGAGAGACAGAAAGCGAGAAATCAGCCCCCAGGGGGCATGGCCACACTGCAATCCTTTCTCCTCCATTCTCCTCTCTGGATCTTGGGCACGCGCACACACACACACCCCTGGTGTGAGTTTAAGCCGCCAGGTCCGGGACGCGATCCAGCGACATAGCCATTACGCCAACTGCTGGTGCCCCTAAGTACTCTTAAGAGCAGGTACTATAAGATTCTCCAATGGATAAATAGTACCAGTGAGGCAGAGAGTTTCATTATTTGTCCAAGGTCACACAGCTAGCAACTGGCAGAGGCAGACTTGCACTCAAGCAGTCTGATATTCGAGCAGTATTCAACAGCCAAGGGGCACCAGGCTACAGACTACCACTAGAAGAATAACGATGGGGGGGCCTGCAAGTGGTTAAGGCGGCTGGACTCCCACATGGCAGACCACAGTTCGAGTCCCAGACCTGGCAGCTTGCTTTCTCACTTTCTTTCTCTCTCTCTCTCTCCCTCTCTCTCTCTGGTCAACTTCAAATAAATAAATAAATAAAATAAAATAATGACAATGAACAATTTTTTATTTTAAAAAGAGAAAGAACAAATGCTTTCTAAAAAATGAAAAGAAGGACCAGCAGTTAGCATAATGGCTATGTCGCTGGACTCCCACATAGTTGACTGTGGTTCAAGTCCTGGACCCGGTGGCTTAAACTCATGCCGGGCGTGTGTGCATGCATGCCCAAGATCCCGAGAGGAGAATGGAGGAGAAAGGATTACGGCGTGGCCATCCCCCCTGGGGGGTGATTTCTCGCTTTCTGTCTGTCTCTCTGTCTCTGTCTTTCTGGTGAGCACACGCACCCTATAGCGAAAATCTCTCAAAAAAAAAAAAAAAAAAAAAGGAAAAAGAAAAGAAAGAAAGAAGAAGAAGGCCAGTGTAAGACATGCCCCTCTGCAAGACTTACCTACATGGAAGGTAACCAGCTCATGGTGAGAGATCTCCCTGTGTATGCTGGGCGTGTGTGTGCTCATGATCATGCTGGAGTGGATCACTACATCAGGACCTTGCTAGGAGTGCTGTGTGTCTCTCCTACTCTCATACACTCACGAAATATGTAAAAAAAAAAAAAAAAAAAAAACTTAAAAAAAAGAATGCCAGGATAGTCAGTGGCATGATGGCTAAGGCAGCTGGATCCCACATGGCTGACTGTGTGGTTCAAGTCCTAAATGCAGTGGCTTGAAAAACACGCCAGGCACATGTGCGTGCATGCCCAAAATCCTGAGAAGGGAATGGAGGAGGTATGGCTGTCCCCCTGAGAGGTGTGCTCTTACTTTCCCTGTCTCTCTTTCTCTTTCTCTGGTGAGTGCATGTGCCCCATAGAAAATTAGAAGGAGGAAGAGGAGGAGAGGAAGAAGTAGAAGGAGGAGGAGAAAGAGGAGACAGCCCAAAACCCACTATACCTCTAAGTGTCTGGAATTTGATTATTTTATTAGGCTTGAAAGCCTTGTAATTGCAGTAATAACTTCGGTGCAACTTGTATAGCTAGTTTACTTGGTATAAACTATAGAAAAATATACAGGAAGAAAATGAAAAGACCTCCCCAATTTGAACTAATGCAGGACAAGAGAGTGTGGGATGAGGAGGACCATGTGAATTAAAATACCTGAATTGCCTAAAATTTTTAAAAGAAATATAGTCGGATGCCAGGACCAGCTCAGCATGAACATGTTTTTCTGAGTGGGGAAGGCTGTGGGTTAGAAACAGACGCAATAACAAACACACAAAGACACACAAGTATAGAAAAGCGAGGACCAGGTGGGCACAGCTTCTCTGATGAAGAAGTTGCAATGAGAACCAGCCTCAGGTTTATTCTTTTAAAGGGCAGAGAATGGAAAGTGGAAATGGGATGCAAAGAGAATGGGGGAGAAAGGAATGGAATGCAAAGCCAGTTGTTTTGGGGATGTAAATCGTCTGAAAATGTGAAAATGTCTGGTGCCATTTAATGGACTTCCTTAAGCCCAATAGCAGCAGCATCTGCTGCTATCAACCACAACAGGAAGATAACCATTGACGGCAGGCATATGCTGCTTTCGTATGTAGATGCTTCTCAATAGCCCTGCTAGAGTAGCTTAAAGTAGGTTCTGCATGTGTCTAAAGGTCACATTTTTTTCAGACTGGTTGCTCTCCACAGTTGGATTCGGAATAAAAAAAATCCTCAAAGTCTCTATATAGTTACAGCATTTTAAGAGTAACCCAGAGCCTCCTGTACTAATTGTCCATTGCTGCATAACAAGTTACTCGACTTCACACAATGAGCATATATTATCTCATGGAGATCTTGAGGGTCAAGGATCTAGGGACAGCTTGGCTGGGTGCCTTCGCCTTAACAACTCATGCTCCTGGATGGAGCAACTATCATCTGAAGGCTAGACTGGGGCTTGGAAGGCATACGCCGAGGATGGCTCACTCACAGGGCTGCTGGCGAGAGAACTCGGTTTCTCTCCACGTAAGTCCCTTCGCAGGGCTGAGTGTCCTCATCAGACGGCAGCTGTCTTTCCCCAGAGTGCGTTCGCAGAGAGAGAGATAAAGAGAAAGAGAAGAGGAGGAAGTGGAGGAGAAGGTGAGGAGGCAGTTGCAGTGCCTTTTATGGCTTAGTCTCCTACCACTTCTGCTTTGTTCTATTCATTAGAAATGCGCACCAAGTCCAGCCCACACTTGCAGGGGGGCGTGTGTAGATCCCCATTTTTTCCTTCTTCCTCTTCTTTTTTATTGCCAGAGGGCACTTGTGCTCACCAGAGATAAAGACAGACAGGGAGGGAGAGGAAGAAAGCACCTCCCTCAGGGGGCATGGTCATGCCACAATCCTTTCTCCTCCATCTCTCTATTTCTGTTAGGATTTGAAGCATGGATGCACACCCACCTGGCATGTTTTTGGAGAGATTTTTTTTTTTTTCACTATAGGGCGCGTGCGCTCGCCAGACAGACAGAGAGAGACATTAGAGACAGAAAGCGAGAAATCACCCCCCAGGGGGGATGGTCACGCCGCAATCCCTTCTCCTCCATTCTCCTCTTGGGATCTTGGGCACGCACGCACACGCGCCCGGCGTGAGTTTTAAGCCACCGGGTCCGGGACGCGAACCGCGGTCGACTACGTGGGAGTCCAGCGACATAGCCATTACGCTAACTGCTGGTTCCCACCACCTGGCATGTTTTTCAAGCCTCCAGGGCCAGGATTTGAACTACATGGTCAGTCATGTGAGAATCTGGCTACCTTTACTACTATGCTATAGGACTGGCCCATGACAATTCCCACTTGAAGCAAGAAGTACTAAAAGATTTGCGGCCTTTTCTTCAAACCACCATGTTCCCGAACTGATTTTTTTAAAAGTTTGTTATTTCTTTCTTTCTTTCTTTCTTTCTTTCTTTCTTTCTTTCTTTCTTTCTTTCTTTCTTTCTTTCTTTCTTTCTTTCTCTCTCTCTCTCTCTCTCTCTCTCTCTCTCTCTTTCTTTCTTTCTTTCTTTCTTTCTTTCTTTCTTTCTTTCTTTCTTTCTTTCTTTCTTTCATGACTGAAAGAGACAGAGAGAGGGACAGCACCCCCTGTAACGCCTGTACATTGTGATCTTATGACTTTACAGAGGTCTCTTTCTTCCCTGGGTTGCTGTTTCCCCAATGTAAATTTGGCAGAAGGAAATGGCAGAGAGGAAGATTGCTAGAGGCTGAAACTTGTGAATTTTTAGCTTGAAGAAAAAGAAAAAAAACCACCTCCTTATTTTATGATCAATTTCCTATGGGCAAGAACAGCAGACTGCAGTCAGACTGGTCTAGAAATTCAGCTCTCACATCCAGGAGGACCTCACCAAGTTACATTGCCCCTCTGTGACTCAATTTCCACATCTGTAAAATGAAAGAATATACTATCGCCAAGCTCACAGGGTCATTGGAAGGATTAAATGAATTCATATTTGTAAAGTTCTTCGAACAGTGCCTGCTACGTTATAAACACAATATGGGTTTTGATTAAATTTTTAAAAAATATTTGTACTGTTTTAGTAAATAGGACAACCCAAGAGCCTCAGGGCAAGTTGCTTGCATGAGTAGACTGAAATGATTTATAATCACAGTTGACATATTTGACAACCTGCGTAGCATCGCCACCCACCAGGCAAAACAGAGCCTGCCTGCTGTGCTGAATAAATCATCTTCTAGTTGCTGGATCGTGAGTATGTATGAGAGGGACTGGTCTTGAAGGAGGGGCCGGGGAGGAAACTCCAAGGATTTAAGGAAGCAACTACGTGTCAACCTGTCTTCCATTGTTTTAGTAACAGGTATTCATTTTATTGGGTCAGCCTTGTTTTGAGACCAGCAGTTAGCGTAATGGCTATGTCGCTGGACTCCCACATAGTCAACTGCGGTTCGCATCCCAGACCTGGTGGCTTAAAACTCATGCCGGGCGCGTGTGCGTGCGTGCCCAAGATCCCAAGAGGAGAATGGAGGAGAAGGGATTGCAGCGTGGCCATCTCCCCTTGGAGGTGATTTCTCGCTTTCTGTCTCTCTGTCTCTCTGTCTCTGTCTGTCTGGTGAGCACAAGCGCCCTATAGCAAAAACCTCTAAAAAAAAATTAGCAGGATACATTGTTCAAAAATGGGCCTCTTAGGATAATTCTAAGAACATGCTTTTTTAGAAGAAAGTGCAATGGGAGCCAGCAGGTGGCTGGTGGTTAAGACACTGGACTCCTACATGACAGACCATGGATCGAGTCCCAAACCTGGAGGCTTGCTTTCTCACTTTCCTTCTCTCTCTCTTTCTCTCTTGTGAGCGCAAGTGCCCTATAGCAAATTTAATACTACTACTAATATTTAATAAATAAAAATAGATCATTCTTTTTAAAAATAAATGTACAATGAACCTGCTATAATTACACCAGTTCAATTCACCTATTCCTTTGCTGTCCCCAGTGTCAGGACAAATAGAAATGTCAGTGTAAAGCGTGGTGACTCAATGCATTTCCAGGACTTTGAGGTCTAACTGATCAATGTTGGCCACACACAGGGATGTTCTGGACAAATCACTGAGGGAATGTGTTGCGAATGGAGAATTCAGCAGAGCATAAATTTCCTGGGAGTCTGTGGTGTGCCCCTGGCCAGGCTGACTACACAACTAGGTACTTTCCTTTATGAGAATCATTTCAGAAGTCAGGCTTCTCTCCCTGGAAGCAGGTGTAAAATATCCCATGGCCAGGAAGAAGGATGGAAATACTAGCTTGAAAGCCACCTTCAGATATTCCAATGTCCGCATGGGAGGTGGTTCTAGCTCACAGTCATTGAGGGGATCATTGAGCACATTCTCCAACAGGGACAGTTAGAGGGCTCGGGGTTGAGCTAAGCTTCTCAGCCTGGAGTAGTTACCACTGGCTCTCTTTCTTCTCTGGTGATTCTTTCTCACCTGCCTGGGACAAGAAGGAGTTGAGCTCCCTTGGCCTCATTACCACTGCGGCCTCATTACCACCGCGGCCTCATCACACCGACAGCTTCATCTCTGGGCTTGACCAGCCCAAATCTCTTCTCATCGCTAGACCTTGATTTCTTTGAGTTACACCCCAAGTTTGATTCCTTATTTGGTATGTTCAAAACACAAGACAGGTCTCCGGCTTGGCAAAGTATGCCAAGCAAGAGCCAGGGAGGGGCAGGAAGTAGGAGAGGCACCCGCGTCTCCCTCCTCTGACTCTCACTGGTGCCCATAATGGCGGCTGAGGTGACTGGCTACCTTTCTGGACTCTGCCTTTACCCCTGAGAAGCAGTTTCAGTTTCCTAGAGCACTCACTCCCCTTACAATCCCTAGCAGCCCATTCTCAAGTTATTAAAGATGAAACTCAGGGAGAAGAAACATGAGAACAAAAGACTCTCCTGAGAGTGTATGCAAATGTCCCCAGGCTCCCCAGGGGCCCTCCATGGAGGTGGCGCTTGTGTCAGGGAGGAGAGGGGAGGCCTTTCCCCTTAACTGTTGCCATCCTCCAGTCCTGAACCCCTCTCTCCCTTCCATTTCCTAAGTTATCTCCTCCCCTGTCTAGATCATTGGTTCACGGATACTAAACTGCCCTCTCTGAGCACCTCTCTGAGGTCTAATTCTAAGATGTGCCACCTTTAAGGTCTTGAGGGTTGGCTGCCACTGTTGAGCTATTTGAGCTAAAGTAATAAAAATCCCCTAGTTGCCTTCTTTTTTTTTTCTTTTTGGTGGAAAAAGCACATTTTGGTACATCTTCATCACTTACAAGTTGGCTAAAGGGGATTTTTCTCAAAGTTTCCCGAACAAGCAGGGAAAACCTTTCTTTACCTGAAGGCAAAGCTCTCCAGCTTTGGAGGGGCCAGGAGGGGCAGCCAGGTGATGACTAGGAAATCCCCCTGCAAATGGCCCGAGTCCAGGTAAGGGCTGTAGGGAGCTTCTTAGGAGGGTCTTTTGTGAGGTCAGTTCCAAAGGGTTAGAGCAGGTTTTCTCAGCTGTGCCTCTTTTGCCCTTTCAGGGGTGGATAATTCTATGTCCTGTACGTTGTGAATTTTTTCTTTTCTTTTCTTTTCTTTTTTTAGAGGTTTTTGCTATAGGGCGAGTGCACTTGCCAGACAGAGAGAGAGACAGAGAGATAGGAAGCGAGAAATCACCCCCCAGGGGGGATGGCCACGCTGCAATCCCTTCTCCTCCATTCTCCTCTCGGGATCTTGGGCACGCACGCACATGCGCCCGGTGTGAGTTTAAGCCACCGAGTCTGGGACACGAACCGTAGTCAACTACATGGGAGTCCAGTGACATAGCCATTATGCTAACTGCTGGTCCTCATTGTGAATTTTTTATTAGCATCTTGGGCCTCACCTACCCATTAGAATTCCCAGCTGTGAAAATCAAAAATATCAACAAACATTGCCAGATGTGTTCTGGAGAGGGATCAGAACCTGCTGTGGCAAGAGCCACAGGGTTAAAGAGCAGGCATCCAAAGGGCCCTGCCCCCTCGATCTCTCTGGACCTGGCTGCTTCCTCTAAACCCATTCGGAATTAGGAGACTTCTGGATCTATATCTCCTTCCTGTTGGGAATTTGGTCATGCAGGAGTGTGCGTGCACACACGCGTGTGCACGCACACACACACATGGTAAGTTTTTCAATCCACTGTGGCTAGGACTCGAACTGTGGTTGTCTATGTGGGATCTGGTCACCTTAACCACTAGACTGTGGGACTGGGTTTGCTATTTTTTCTTTTACATAACTTAAATAAAACTAGACCTGGGGCTAGCAGGTGGCATAACAGTTGAGGTGCTGAAGTCCCACATGGCAGACCACAGATTGAATCCTGGACCTGGAGGCTTGAAACTCACACCAGGCACGTGTGTGTACGTGCCCACAATCCTGAGAGGAGAATGGAGGAGAAGGGATTGTGGCATGGCCATCTCCCCTGGGAGTGGTGGTGGTGGTGCTTTCTCACTTTTTCTCTCTGTCTCTCTCTGTCTCGAGAGAGCACACACACCCTTCAGCAAAAATATTGCTTAAAAAAAGATTAGGCATATCCCTGCACAGTGTCTCATCCAAGAGAAACGTTGAGAAGTGGGACTCATATCATATATAATATTTTTTCTAAAAATCCTCTTTACGCCATTTTCCCCTGAAGCCCCTTTTCTCATGGCTACTGTGCCTGCCTATCCTTTCTCTTACAAGGTCTTGCCCTGTGCTGCTTCCCAGGCCTCGCAATCCTGTGTCCTTCACCCCTCCCTTGTTAAGCAACTCTAATCTCCACGCCTCCCAGTCAGGTGTTCTCTGTTTCATTCCTGGAGGGCTCCAGGTCAGGGATAGCATCTCTTACCTTCACCATGCCTGCATCTCCACCCCTTCCTGCTCCACAGGGCAAAGGCCCAAAGCTGCCTCTTCAACAGGGAATACCTGAAATCTATATTCATTTGTTCTAGTAGTTCTTGTATATATTCCTTGGGATTTTCTCAGAATGATTATGTTGTCAGTGACTAAAGAAAGTTTTGCTTTTCCTTTTGACCTATCTGCCTTTTTCATCTTTTTGGCTTTGGGAACAGCAGATGGCATAATGATTATGTTGCTGGACTCACACGCAGTCAGCCGCGGTTTGAGTCCCGGACCTGATAGCTTAAAACTCACGGTGGTCATGTGTGTATGTGTATGTGCGTGCGCATGTTTGCCCAAAATATCGAGAGGAGAATGGGGAGGAGATTGAGGTGTGATCATCTCCCCGGGGGGGGGGGGATTTCTACCTTTCTGTCTCTCTCTCTGTCTTTCTTGCAAGGGCACATACCCCATAGCAAAAATCTCTCTAAAAAAAATCTTTTTTCCTTTATTGCTTTTACCTTTTTGCACAGTTTAATGTTGAATTAAGGTTTTGAGAATAGATCTCCTTGCTTTAATCCTGATCTTAAGAGATAAACATTGTCTTTTATCATTAAATATAATGCAAGCTATAGGGTTTTTTAAATTAAATTTAAATTTACTTATTCATTCATTTTTTAAATTTGACCATATTGAGACCTTGAGAGAAATAGGGAAAGTGAGAAAGCAAGCCACCAGGTCTAGGACTCAAACCATGGTCAGCCACGTGGGAGTGTCTAGTGCCTTAAGCACCACGCCACCTGCTGGTCCCCACTATAGGGTTTTTTGGGGTAGATGCCCTTTTATTGGGTTGAGGAAATTCTCTTTTATTTCTAGTTTGTTTAGAACCTTCATCTTGACAGTGTGTTGAATTTTGTCATTTGACAAAAAAGACTTTTCTGAATTTATCAACATAAATCTATGTTTTTTCTCTTTTTCATTATTTTGATAAATTACATTAATTGATTTTTTAAATGCTAACCTTGCATTCTTGGGATACACTTTACTTGCTCATATGTTTTAAGATATTTTGAAGTTGAAATATAATTTGTAGACCATGAAATTACCCTTTTAAAATGCACAGTTCAGTGGGTTTTGGCATATTCACATAGTTCTGCGACCATAACTACCTAATTTCAGAGTTTTTAAAAAGGTTACTGGAGCAAGCATGTGGTTAAGGTGCTGAATCTCACATGGTCCACTACATGGTTTGAGACCTGGACCCGGTGGCTTGAAAAACACACCAGGCACATGTGCGTGTGTACCTAAAATTCCGAAGAGGAGAATGAAGAAGAGATTGTAGCATAGCCATTCTCCCTGGGGGTGGTGGTGATTTCTCGCTTTCCCCCTTTCTCTCTTTCTGGCATTTGCACGTGCTCTACAGCAAAAAGCTAAAATTAATGAATTAATTAAGTTACCTGCATATTTCTTCCATGAAAGAGAAAGAGAAAGACCTCCAGCAGCATTTCACATCAAGCTCCTCTCCCAAGCTTCCCAGACAGCTAGGGACACAGGTATGTGCATGGATGGCCGGTGTGGACAGATCAGCCTAGGAACTGAACCCTGATCTTCCATATGGATCCAGCAACCATGGAGAGGTGCTGCACCACCGCAGCTGGCTCTCAGAATATTTTTGATCACCTCTAAACGAAACTCCATTTCTGTTAGCAGTCACTCCCATCTTCCTCCTCCCAGCCCCTAAAAAAAGCATAATAGACATTTTTCTCTCTATAGATATGCCTATTGTGGACATTTCATGTAAAAGGAATCATACAATACATGGCCTTTTGTAATCGGCTTCTCTGACTTAATCTAATGTTTTCAAGACTCATCCACGGTTGTAGCAGGTATTAGTACTTCATTTCTCCTTATGGCCCAATAATATTCCGTTGTACAGACGCACTGCACTTTGTCCATTCACCAGTTGTGGGACATTTGGGTTGTCTCCATGTTTTGGCTTTTATAAATAATGCAGCTACAAATGTTTGTGTATAAGTTTTGTGTGAATGTATGTTTTTAATTCTTTTATATATATAGAGAGAGATTGCTGGGTCATATGTCACTCTATATTTAACTACCAGACTGTTTTCCATAGCTGCTCCATTTGACACTCCCACCAGCAATGCATAGGGATTTCAATTTTTCCACATTCTCACCAACGCTTGTTATTGGTCTTTTTAGTTTCAGTCATTTTGTAAAGTGGTATCTCATTGTGGCTTAGATTTGCATTTGCCTAATGGCTATTAGTACTGAGCATATTTTCATACGTCTATTGTCCATTATTTAATCTTTTTTGGAAAACTATTCAAACTCTTTTTAAAATGCACCTTTTTTCTTTTTCTTTCTTTTCTTTCTTTCTTTCTTTTTTTCTTTTTTTTTTGCTATAGGCGTTGTGTTCTTTTTTTTTTTTTTTGGAGAGGTTTTTGCTATAGGGCCCATGCGCTCACCAGACAGACAGAGAGAGACAAAGAGACAGAAAGCGAGAAATCACCCCCTGGGGGGATGGCCATGCTGCAATCCCTTCTCCTCTGTTCTCCTCTTGGGATCTTGGGCACGCACGCACACATGCCCGGCGTGAGTTTAAGCCACCGGGTCCGGGACATGAACCGCGGTCGACTACGTGGGAGTCCAGTGACATAGCCATTAGGCTAACTGCTGGTTCCTAGGCTGTGTGTTCTTGTTGGAGAGAGATACACAGAGAAAGAAGGAAAGTGAGAAGTCACCCCCTTTGGGGTGGCCATGCCACCATCTCTTCTCCTCTATTCTCCTCTTGGGGTTTTAGGCACGCACCCACATGCACCCGGTATGTATGTCAACTCATCAGATCTGGGAGTTGAACTATACGGTTGTCCATATAAGATCCAGCTATCTTAACCTCCATACCACCTGGTGGCCCAAAATGTACTTTTTATTTTATTTTTTTAAATTTGGAGTTGTGATAGTTCTTTACATATGTGAGATACTACATCTTTATTAGATACATAATTTGCAAATATTTTCTGTGGTTGTCTTTCACTTTCTTGACAGTGGCCTTTGAAACACAAAAGTTGTTAATTCTGATGAAGTTCAAGGTATCTATTTTTGTTCTTTTGTTGCTTGTGCTTTGGGAAGTTCATATTTAATGAACTGCTGCCTAACCCAAGGTAACAAAGCCTTATGTCTACATGTTTTTCACAGTTTTGAAGTTGTAGGTCTTACGTTTAAGCCTTTGACCTAACTTGAGTTAATTTTTGTATGGTGTGAGGTTTTTGTATGGTTTTGTTTTGTTCTTTTGCATGTGGCTCTCTAGTTGTCCTAGCACTATTTGTTGAGAAGACTAATTCTACATGAATGGTCTTGACACATTTGTCAAAAATCAATGGAACATAAATGAGGGTTTATTTCCGGACTCCAAAATATCTTACATTGACATATATGTATATTCTTATGGCAGTTCTACACTGTGTAATTCAAGAATTATTACTAGACAGTAATTCTTGAAATTGAGATATGTGAGTCCTCCAACTTTATTCTTCAAGAATGTTTAGGCTACTCTGGAACCCTTACACTATCATATTAATTATAGAATCAACTTGCCAGTTTCTGCCAAAAAAATACATTGGAAAATAATATGACTATATTAAATTTGTGATTAATTTAGGAAGCATTGCCCACGTAACAATATTAAGTCTTCCAGTCCATGAACATGGAATATATTTTCATTTCTTTGAGTCTTTTTAAATTACTTTAGATGATATTTTATAGTTTTTGATATATAAGGTTTGCACTTTTGGGAGGTTAAATTTAGTCCTAAATATTTCAGTCTTTTTGATATAAGTTATTTTTATTATAAATAGAATTCTTCCCCCAATTTTATTTTTGGATTGCTGCACTTGTTTATTAGTTCTAAGATACACATATTGGATTCATCAGCATATACAAACATATACAATTGACTTTTGAACAATTAAAGTTTCAACTGCATGGATCGACTTATACACAGATGATTTCTTTCAATAAATATATTTGAACTTGTTTTGGAGATTTGCAAAAATTTGGAAACAGTTTGTGGCTTAAAGGAATGTGAACAAACATAAAGATGCATTGTTCAATCATAACTGCGTACAATTAGCTTTAGTGTATACTGTACTGTTGTAATAATTTTATAACCACCTCCTGTTGCTATTGCAGTCAGCTCAAGCATTGCGAGCATCTACTTAAAATACTGTATGACACTACCCATCTCCATGTGAGCAGCTTGTCTTTCTGGCAAATTGTGTATTACAGTAAAAAGTGGCCTCTCGTGGTTCTCGTGTATTTTTTATCATGTTTAGTACAATACTGTGAACCTTCCAGGGGACCCATACAAAGTACCACTAGTAATCCAGGGAATGCTCCCAAGAAGCACAGGAAAGTAATGACATCTCAGGAAAAGGTTTAATTGCTTGATATGTACCATAGATTGAGGTCTGTGGCTGTGATTACCTGCCATTTCAATAAACTATTAGAAGTTGAGTTTTTGTACAGTCAAAAGTTATATACAGATGTTTGGCTGTAAGGAGAGATGGTACCTCAACTCTCATTTGGTTCAAGGGTCGTGTGTGTGTATGTGTGTGTGTGTGTGTGCCTGTATAAACACACATATATTGGAGAGTGAATTCCTTAAGATTTTTTGTATATAAGGTTATGTCATCTGTAAATAGAGATAGTTTTCTTTTTTCCATCTGGTTGCCTTTTATTTCTTTATCTTGCCCGATTTCCTTGGCTTAAACTTCTAATACAATGTTGACTAAAAGTGTGGTAAATGACTATCCTTGTTCCATTCAGTCTTTCACTAGAGAGCATGATGTTAGCTGTGTGTTTTCATAGATGTTCTTTATTATGTTGGAGAAATTCCCTTTCACTCTTAATTTGTTGTGTTTTTTACCATGAAAAGTTGTTGAATTTTCAAATCCATATATTGCGATAACCATGTGGTTTTGTTTTTTAGTGCATTATGTTCATTCAATTTCATTTATTCCAGAAACAAAATAAAAAAATTGACCATGGTGTACAATTCCTTTTATATTTTATTGAATTCAACTTATTGGTACTTTGTTGGTAACTTTTACATCTGTATTCATAAGAGATATCAGTCTGTAGTTTTCTTTTTTGTGTGTGTGTCTTTGTCTAGCTTTGGTATGAGAGTAATATTAGGATTATATGATAAGTTGGAAGGTGTCCCTCCTCTTCCAATTTTTGGAAGAGTTTGAGAGGGATCGTGTTAATGCTTTTTTAAGTAGAATTTACCAATGAAGCCATTAGTCCTAGGCTTTCCCTTATAACACTTTTTTTTATAATTATTTAATTTTATTTATTCATTCATTTATTTTAATTTGACCAGAGAGAGACACAGAGAGAGAGGGAAAGTGAGAAATCAAGCCACCAAGTCCAGGACTCGAACCATGGTGGACCATGTGGTCATGTTCAGCTCCTTAACCACCACGTCACCTGCTGGCTCCCCTTGTAACATGTTTTTAATGACTAATTTGGTCTCTTTGTTTCAGGTTTTATATTTCATCTTGATTTAATGCTGATAATGTGTCTTTCTATGAATCTGTCCATCACATCTGTAACAGGGTTTTTGATTCATTTACATACAAGCAGAGTACTCTCATATAATTCTTTGTTTCTATAAGACCAATAGTAACTTTTACTTATTCATTCCTGATTGTAGTAATCTGAGTTCTTTCTTTCTCTTTTTTTATTTCTTGGTCAGACTAGCAAGAGGGTTCTCAACCATGTTGTTCTTTTCCTTCTCCTTCTTCATCTTCTGTTGGAGGGTACATTCATTCATTCACTGGAGAGAGACGGGGAGAGAGAAGGTGAGAAAGTAGTTCCATTGGGGATGGTCTTGCCACAATTCTTTCTTTTCCTTTTCTCCCCTAGGCATTTTGGGCATGCATGTACATGTGCCCAGTGTGTTTTTCAAGCCCAGGCTCCTGCATCTGGGACTCAAACCGCACAATCAGCCACATGGGATCCAGCTGTCTTAACCACCATACCACCAGCTGGCCTGATCTTTTCGAAGAACCAACTTTTGGTTTCATTGATTCTTTTTTCTATTGTTTTTCTATTTCATTTGCTTTTTGCTCTAATCTTTATTATTCACTTCTATTGATTTAGTTGGACCTTTTTTCAGTTTTCTAAGGTGAAATGTTAGATTATTGATCTGAGATCTTTCTTCTTTTTTTTTTTTTTAGATTTTTGCTATAGGGCATGTGTGCTCACCAGAGAGACAGAAAGTGAGAAATCACCTGCCAGGGGGAAGGGCCACACCATAATCCCTTCTCTTCCATTCTCTCTTAGGATTTTGGGCATGCACCCCCATGTGCCTGGTGTAAGGTTTTAAATCACCAGGTCCAGGACTCAAACCATGGTCGAGTATCTAGGAGTTCAGTAATGTAACCATTATGCCACCTGCTTCCCAGTCTTCTTTCTTAATATAGTCATGTAGAGATATAAATTTTCCTCTAAATCCTGCTTTAGCTTCATCTCAGTTTTGGTATGTTGAGTCTTTTGTTCTCATTTACCTCAAAGTATTTCCAATTCTTGTAATTCCTTCTTTGACCTAATGGTTACTTGGGAGTGTTTCTTTTTTTAATATCCACATTTGTGAATTTTTCATATTTTTTTTCCTGTATTGAGTTCCAATTTAATTCTTTTGCTGGAGAACAGATTTTGTATGATTTCAACCCTTATAAATTTATTGAGATTTGGTTTATGGCACATCATACGGTTATTTTGGAAAGTGTTTCATGATGCACTTGAGAAAATGTGTGTTCTGTTATTGTTGGATGGATTATTCTTTCAGTGTCTGGTTTATGTGATTTAGAGTATTATTCAAGTTTTCTATGTCCTTGTTGATCTGTCTAGTTGTTTAATCTATTAATAAACATGGGATATTGGAGTCTCTAACTATTATTGAATTGTCTATTTCTCTAATTCTGTCGGTCTCTGTTTCATGTATTTTAGAGACTCTATTATTAGGTTCATAAACATTTATCATTGTTATGTCTACTTGATGGAGGGATTGGCTCTTTTATTATTGTGAAATTCCTTTTATTTGCCATAATGTTTGTCTATTTTGTTTGATATTGCATAACCATAGCTTGTTTTGGCCACTGTTTGAATCATGTTTTTTTACCCGCTTACATTCAACCTATTTATGTCTTTAAATTTAAAGTAAATTCTCTTTTAAAACAATTTTTTTCTTTATTCATGATAGAGTGCATGTGCACTCACAAAAGATAAAGAAGAACACCTTCCACAGGGTCTGTTCACTCCTCAATTCCTTTCCTGCAGCCCATTAGATCTTGGGCACTTGTGGGTGTGCCTGGCATATTCCAGACTGACCAGCATTTTCAACTATGGTTGCCATGTGAGATCTGTTTTTTGGGGGGAGGGATTGGGGTGGACAATCTGGCTTTTTTTGAGCAGTGCATTACCACTGTGTCACAGAGCTAGTCAGCATAAAGTTTTAATTGGAAAATTTAAATGCCATTTAATATAATTACTAATAAGGTATTATTCATATCTACCATTTGTTACTTATTTTATACATAGCCTATGTCTTTTACGTGTCTCTATTCCTCCATTACTGCCTGATTTTGCTTTAAATAGATATTTTCTTTCTTTTTAAAAATTATTTATTTATTTATCCTCATTATTTTTAAGTCTGACCAGAGAGAGACAGAGTGAGAGGGAGAGAGAGAAAGTGAGAAAGCAAGCCACCAAGTCCAGACTTGAACCATGGTCGGCCATGAGGGAGTCTAGCACCTTTAACCACCACACTCCTTGCCGACCCCTTAAATAGATATTTTCTACTATACTATTTTAATTTCCTTGTCATGTCTTACCATATCTTTTGAGATTTTTAAAATACTGGTTACCCTGGAGATTACAATTAATATAACAATCAAGTTCAGGTTAATACAAACTAAGTTTGTATACTATTAAATTTAATAATATACAAAACTTTGTTCTTGTATAACTCCATTTTCTCTAATCCTTTGTGCTAATATTGTCATAAAATTACTACTTTATGTATTGTATACTTATCAATATAGAGGTATAGTTATTGCTTTATGCAATTATCTTTCAAATCAGACTGTAGAGAAAAAGTATTACAAACAAAATGTACATTTATGTTGTCTTTTGTATTTACATAGATAGTTACCTTTTCTGGCATTTCTTTCTTATGAAATCAATTTGCTGTCTAGTATCCTTTCATTTCACCCTGAAGGACTCTCTTTGTAGTTCTAAGTTTATTTGTTTCTTCCATGACACACACACACACACACACACACACACAGTGGGGGAAGGGACAGGCACCCCAATAGGATCTTTGTGCTACAATCTATCCCTAGTCTCAACTGGCCCACATCATGGTCATGCATGCGAATTCCCAGTGTGCTCAGTAAAGTTCTAGGATCCAAATCTAGGGTATTTCCCGTGTGGGTCCAAGTGCATTACCACTGCACGATCGCCAGGCCCAGGACTCTACAGTTGTTTGTTTTTTAACACAAAGTCTCACTTTGTCACAGTCCTCCTGCCTCAGCTTCACACCACCGTGCCCAGTGCTTTTTTAGACAGAACTTCACTCTGTTGCCTGGCTGGCCTCCATCTCATGACCCTCCTGCTTCTGCCTCTCCCTCTCCGATCGCTGGAGTGACAAGCACATGCCACCACAGCTGGTTTTTCAGATTGGATCAGAAATCGAACCTGGGCCTCCCCTGTGGTCCAGGCTACAGAGCACAATGTCCTAACAGGACACTGCAACTGGGCCTCTGTATGTTTACTTGTAGGGCAGATTCGTTAGTAATGAATTCTCTCAGCTTCTATCTGGGAATGTCTTAATTTCTTCTTCATTTTTTAACAGGTTTATTGAAATATAATTCACATATAATATAATTCACCCATTTAAATTGCACAATCAATGGCCTTGAGTAATTCAGAGTTGTGCATCTATCCCCCAAATCAATTTTAGAGCACTTTCATTATTGCAAAAGAAACCCTGCACCCCTTAGACATCACCCCCACCACCCAAATTTCCCATCTACTCATTCTCCAAGCCCTAGCAAACACTAATCTACTTTCTTTATAGATTGGTCAATTTATTGACACAATGGATTTTTAAAAAAAGAATCATCTTTTAATTCCATTCATTTTTCTCTACTCTGTTAATTAAAACTGTTCAATTGAACATTAAAATTGTTCAGTTCTGGGACCAACAGGTGGTGTGGTGGTTAAGGTGCTGGACACTCCCACATGGTCAACCATGGTGTGAGTCCCGGACATGGTGGCTTGCTTTCTCTCTTTCTCTCTCTCTCTCTCTGGTCAAATTAAAATAAATGAATGAATAGATAAAAAAAATTTTTTTAATTGTTCAGTTTTAATTTTTAATTAAATTTTTAAAATTAAAGACAAATTTAACCTATTTATTTATTTACCTTTGCATGTCCTTGCCCTACAGTTTTTCCTTGTCCTACAGAGTGAACACCATAAGGCTACCATTTTGGTTTAGTCCTGGAAGACAGAAATGGAAGTAGGAGATATCAGGAAGATATTTATTATAAGTTCCCTAGAAAACAGATTGTGAGATGTTATTTTTATTTATTATTTATTTTAGAGAGATTTTTTGCTATAGGGCATGTGCACTCACCAGAGACACAATGAGACAGAAAGCAAGAAATCACCCCCTAGGGATAATGGCTATGCCGCGATCCCTTTTCCTCCCTTCTCCTCTTGGGATTTTGGGCATGCATGCATAACCCAAAGTGTTTTAAGCTGCCAGGTCCAGGACTCAAAACACAGCCGATTATGTGGAAGTCCAGTGATGTAACCATTACACCATCTGCTGGTCCCTTATTTATTTATTTATTTATTTATTTATTTATTTATTTGGAGAGGTTTTTGCTATAGGGCACGTGCGCATGCCAGACAGACAGAGAGAGACAGAGAGATAGAAAGCGAGAAATCACCCCCCAGGGGGGATGGCCACGCCGCAATCCCTTCTGCTCCATTCTCCTCTTGGGATTTTGGGCATACACGCACATGCGCCCGGCGTGAGTTTTAAGCCACCGGGTCCAGGACGCGAACCACGGTTGACTACATGGGAGTCCAGTGACATAGCCATTACGCTAACTGCTGATCCCCCTTATTTATTTTTGCCAGAGTTCACTTGCCACAGAGAGACAGAGAGAAATAGGCAGATCACACTCCCGAATGAAATGTGGTCAGACTACAATCCCTTCTCCATTTCTCCATCTCATTAGGATTTGGGGCACGCACACATATACACCTGATGTGTTTTTCAAGCTGCTGAGTATGGGATTCTAACTGTACAGTCATCCATGTGGGATCCAGTACTTTTTGATAAAGAGTAAGACAAGAGAGACCTGATGCTTAAAAATTTTTGAAATTCATGAATTCTTTTTTTCATAATATTCATGAACCTCATACATGACTCATTTTTATTGTAGTTAAGAACAATGGCAAAGCCAACAAGTCTTCACCTTAGAAACCACATGGAGGGTCAGCAGGTGGCATGGTGGTTAGGGTGCTGGAGTCCCACATGACCGTGGTTCAAGTCCCGGACCTGGCAACTTGCTTTCTCGCTTTCCTTCTCTTTCTTTCTGTTTCTCTCTGGTACGTGCACATGCCCTACAACAAATTAATAATAATGAATAAAGTCAAATAAATAATTCTTAAGAGAAAAAAAAAAAGAAACCACATGGAAAAGCTTCTCCTTTTATTTCCTTCCAACAGTTAAAGTACACCGATTTATCGGGTCTCTCTTGTCTTACTCTTTATCAAAAAGTACTAACAAAAAGTACTACCAGAAAAGCATAAACTTATCAGGCTTAGAAAGCACACTATAGTTTTAAATTTTTATTCATTTTTAAAATTAAAAACAAATTTAGCCTAGCAATTTATTTACCCTTGCCCTACAACTTTGAGTGAATATCATAAGGCTACCTTTTTGTGAGTTCTAGTGGTTTAGTCCTGACCTGATTAGCAGCACCTAAAAGAATAGCAACTTTTAAAGACACAGAAGTAGATGTTTCTTTTCTTTCTTTTTTTTTTTTTTTTTTTTTTTTTTGGAGGTTTTTTTTTTTTCTCGCCAGAAAGACAGAAAGAGACAGAAAGCGAGAAATCACCCCACAGGGGGGATGGCCACACCGCAATCCCTTCTCCTCCATTCTCCTCTTGGAATCTTGGGCACGCACACACACCCAGCATGAGTTAAAGCCACCAGGTCTGGGACTCGAACTGCGGTTGACTACATGGGAGTCCAGCAACATAGCCATTACACCAACAGCTGATCCCAAGAAATAGATGTTTCTAGGTCCAGTCTTCCAAACACCCCACAGGGAAGAGCTACTGACCCCTGGGGTTGGGCCTCCTGACTGTCCTAGCTCTACCACGACTGTGTGACTCTCAGTAAGCCTGTCTGCGGCTCAGCTCCCCCGTGTAGAGTGGACATAGCAAGAGCAGCCACATACAGGTTTGTTGGAAGAGTAAAACGAGCCACCGACTCTAAGGAGCTTAGCACTGTGCCTCCATAAATGTCAGCGGGGTTGGTGTGGCTGTTGCTGGTGTTCAGTTGTCACAGCTATTTCTGGATTCCTCTGAAAAGGCTCGGGGAAATGCCATCCGGAGGCCTCATCAGGCATTTCCTCCGTGAGGAACTCAGGCCTGGACAAGATAAGGCCTCAGAGCTTCAAATCACCCTTGCTCTAGGCCAGAGGCAATGAAAACAATATTGGACCCAAGTCGCTAACAACCTAGATGAAATTGCAAGCCCAAGCCTCAGCACCGGGCTGGAGAGTCCAATTCCCCTGGACAGCATGAGACCTCAAACCTCTCACTGGCCACCCTGTTCTGGTCCCAGACAAAACTTGACCATGACCTGCTGTGTTCAGTGCACAGGACAGATTAACCAGATGGAAAGTTCAGTTCCCCCCAACACACACACCCCCAAAAAGGCTGACAGGAAGATAGCAGCCTCGCTGAATTCTACATTTTCTATTGACAGCCCTCAGATGGTAAAGTCCAGGTTCCAGCTAACTATTTAAAAAGCCCGCTGTCATGGTGGTATGCACATTAAAAATTCAGACTGGGAATCACCAGGTATGAGGTATGAGACTAGGTATGTCTAGGCTAAGACAACAGAGCAATGACAGCTACTGATACTGAGGTTTCTTGGTCTGAATCACCCAGAGGCCACCAGTGGTGGCTGCAACAACTGGAGCCACAGTTATACACCTGGCTGATTCTGAGGAGGAGATGGTGCCCCAAACTCTCCAGGGCTCCTGCTCTCATCTGTAGAGCAGTTCTCAAATATGCACTGGTGTTTGTGTGTGTGTAGAGAGTATTTTAGAACTTTTTTCCTTTTTTGTTTTAAGAGGGATTTTTGCTATAGGGCGCATGTGCTCACCAGAGAGACAGAGACAGAGAGACAGAACATTAGAAATCGTCCCCACCCCACACATAGGGTTGGCCATGCCACAACTCCTTCTCCTCCATTCTCCTCCTGAGATTTTGAGCATGTACACACATGGGCTGTCGTGAGTTTTAAGCCGCTGAGTCTGGGACTCTAACCCTGGTCAACTACGTGGGAATTCAGCAACATAACCATTACGCCATTTGCTGGTCCCATATTTTAGAATTTCTATGTATATCTATTTTTATTCTCCAAAAAAGGGTAAGGAGGAAATTAAGCTACACTCATAGATAACCTACTAGTATAAGAACATGTATTTATCTTATAAATATATATGTATTGCTTGGTGAACACTTATATGAGGGGACTTCAAAGTCTGTGGGAAAACGAAGTAGAAGTACAAGCTTATTTTGGTGCAAAAACCCTTAAATCCAACACCAGCAGTTGACATGGTTGTTAAGGCACTGGACTCCCACATGGCTGAACGCGGTTCAAGTCCTAGACTCAGCAGCTTGAAAAATCATGCCAGGTATGTGTGCATTCATGCCTAAAAATTCCAGGAGAAGGGAGTGTGGCATGGCCAACCCTGTGGGGGGTGATTTCTCGGTTTCCGTCTCATGGTCCTTCACTCCATCTCCAATGAGTGCACACGCCCTATGGCAAAAACCTAAAAACAAAACAAAACAAAACCACTTTGAAATCCATGCATAGTTTTTCATAATACACATTTTCTATGAACTTTCTGAGGACCCCCTCATCCATAGTTTTTGTATTTATATTATAAACATACATATATGGTTTTTTTTGCATGCTTAAGAACATTTCATGGGTGGAGTATATAATAAAAGAGAGTTAGAGATCACAGGTCTGCAGGACAAAGCCATAGCTCTCTAATGTGGCCCCTCTCCTCCTGGCAAGCTTTCAAGCCAGAAGCTGGAGACCTCACACGCAAGCTGCTCACCTCACACGCTAGCTGATCTGACTTCGACTTGGCACCCATCATTCTCCTCGTCATCTCAGTTCTCCTGTTCTTGCTGTTTCTTCTGGACTGTCCCCTACCCTCTCTCTCCCAGTCAGTTCTTACTCATCTCCAGGCTCTGCTCAGTTGTCACCCCTACTGGAAAGTGTCCTGTGACATCCCAGGCTGGTTGCTCTCAGGGGACCATCAGCTCTTGTGCACTCCTTTATCACAGCCATTGCCGTGAGATTCTGTCCACACGTCCATCTCACTCCCAAACTGAGCAGGGATGTCTCACTCCTCTCTGCTGCCCTGTACCGAGCATAATGCTCGCCTGTGAAGTGACCACTGGGCTCTCTACCTCCCATTCATGGGACCTTGAAACTGAACGAACATCTCCAGAATCCCATTCCTTCTGGAGCTTAAATCAAGTGTGACCACCAGGCCAAGCATCTCCTTTTGAGAAAAAGCAGCAAGTTCCCCTTCAACGGCGTGCCCCCTTCTGGATTGTGGTTGCTCTGGTACAAAGCATAACTAAGGACTTCCCCTGGTGGCTCTGTCAGAGCCCGGGTTGAGAGAGCTCCTTCTGCAGAAACTCGATAACATCAGAGTACGGTAAGGGTTCCAGGCAACAGGCTGTCCTTCTCCTGTAACTGGAGGAGAGGGCTTCTGAAGAGGTGAAGGCCTCCTTCAGGCAGGGGCCCCGCAGGCCCAGGGGCAGTTGGCTTCTCAGCATTTCTCATCCCTGCCCTCCCTCTTCATCTGCTGCTTCTCCCTCTTTTCTCTGCACCCTGGCCTTCTCCATGTCTCCAAAGGTGGATACTCCCGGTTCCTTGAGTTCACATCACCTCAGTTCAAACATTAGAGGAGCCTGAGGAGCCCCTCCGAGTCAAAATTCCAAACTGGGAGCTGGCTCCATGGCCTGCCTGTTGACAGCCCTCAATAGGCTGGATACCACATGGCCAAATGAAGTTCGAATCCCACCCCTATAGCTTGAAAAATACACCAGGCATATGTGTGTGTCTCCAAAATCCTAATGAGGTGAGAAAATGGAGAAAGGATTGTAGTGTGACCATGCCCTGTTGCGGGGTGCTTTCTCTCTCTCCCTTTCTCTATCAAGTGTACACCCTCTACGGCAATAATAAATAAATAAATTCCAAATTGGGAGAGCGATACTAATGGGTCCAGGTTGAGTCAGGAGTTCACCCTGTACTGTATCACTCATGGGGGTTAGGAGCTGTCTTCCAAACATGGCTGCTGGGCCTCATTCCTGTGGAAGGGGCAGGAGAGTGCTCAGAGGCAGGCCATTGCGGCCGAGCACGTGCACTCAAAAGTGTCATCTCTAGAAGAAAAGAAATATAAGCTAAGTGTCTGTTCAGTGCCAGGTGCTTTTTGCAAATACCATAAAAATAAGGACTCAGCTCTCCGGAGAGGACATTTATGCTAGCCCCATAGGAGGAACCCTGAAATGAGCAGCATGGAGGGAGGCATATGCTTATCTTCACGGAGCTAACAGTCCACTTGGGAAAAATCACAAAGGAGCCTTAACTGCTGTTAGGGAGCCTGGCCCCTCTTCTGAGCTCACCTACATCCCACCCATCCCTGGAGGCCGAGATCATGTTCCTCTTCCTCCGGGAAGCCTCCCCTCACCACACTAGCTTCAGTGTAGAGACAGGCACGGTGAGGTGTGACAGGGAGAGCCAGACTGAGAACTAGTTGCCAGGGTTCCTGGTCCTGGCTCTGTCGCTAACTAGCTGTGTGACCTTGAAGATGTCACTGGTTCAACCTCAGTTGCCTTATTTATAGGCTAAGGATGTTTAATTTGCTGTAAGGAAGTCTTTACAGATCCTTAAAACTTTGAGTCTATGAAAATGTTTTCTCTCCAACTCCTTGGAACTTGCCTAGAATGTGAAGTCTATGCAACATGATTCCTTGTCTAAGTGTTTAACCGTGTATTGGCTGACGGTGAAAAATGCAATATGGTGGATTCGTTAGGCACGTGGGCTCTGGGGGTGTAATTTGTCCATGCTCTGCAGTATCTTCTCACTGGCATTAAGATCCAGACTGTTTGGCTGTTTCCCGTGGCTTTGCAAAATCAGAAGGCCTCCCATGGCCAGTGGTTCTATACACCTGGGACTTATCGCCTTTAGATAATCCAAGTAACACCTGTGTTTTCTTTTCTTCTTTTTTTTTTTTTTTTAATTTGTTTTTTCTTGGAGAGGTTTTTGCTACAGGGTGAGTGCGCTCACCAGAAAGAGAGAGAGAAAGCAAGAAATCACCCCCCAGGGGGGATGGCCACGAAGCAATCCCTTCTCCTCCATTCTCCTCTTGGGATCTTGGGCACGCATGCACATGCGCCTGGCGTGAGTTTAAGCCACCGGGTTCGGGACTTGAACTGCAGTTGACTATATGGGAGTTCAGCGACATAGCCATTATGCTAACTGCTGGCCCCACACCTGTGTTTTCTGAGCTGTATCTGGGATCTTGATTGGTATCATGGAACAAGGTACACTCTGGAGCTTTTAATCCTGTAGCTTCTATGTCGGTTTCCTTCTATGACAGTTGCCAAACCTAAAGTTATACTGTTAAATAAATCCTAACAACGATATATTTTAGACTACTGTAGTACTAGATTTTGGCAAACTTCCATCACCTTAATGTGCAAAGAGAAATAAGCAGAGGTCCTAAGTT
Organism: Tupaia belangeri chinensis; assembly: GCF_000334495.1. Lineage (NCBI taxonomy): Eukaryota > Metazoa > Chordata > Mammalia > Scandentia > Tupaiidae > Tupaia > Tupaia belangeri. The sequence goes on along the minus strand of NW_006160041.1, from coordinate 137,883 downwards.
TTCTCTTTGGTGTGTATGTGTTTTGTTTGATTTGCTATAGGGTGTGTGTGCTTGCCAGGGAGAGACGGGGGACGGAGGGAGTGAGAAATCACCCTCTAGAGGGGTTGGCCACATCACAATCCTTTCTCCACCATTCTGCTCTCAAGATGTCGGGCACACACATGCGCCTGGAGCTTTGCTCATGGCCTCAGGCCTAGGACTCAAAATGAGAAGTCGGTAGATTCCAGCTGCCTTAACCTTCATGCCACCTGCTGGCCCAGTGTTCTCCTTTCTTTGAATTGCCAGAGGATGCATGCTTTTGCCAGAAAGACAGAGAGACAGAGGGAGAGGAAGAGGGAGAGGGAGAAAGAACATCCCACTGGGGCATGATCACTCTGCAATTCCTTCTTCTCCATTTCTCAATCCTGTTGGGATTTGGGACAATGCCAGGTATGTTTTTGAACCTACTAGTGCCAGGATTTGAATGGTGGTTGACCATGTGGGATCTGGCTCCCTTAACCCTGAGGCTGTGGAGGTGCCCCTAAGTATTTTCTAACATCTTTATTTTTTTTTTTTTGAAGAGGTTTTTGCTATAGGGCACGTACACTCACCAGACAGAGAGAGACAGAGAGACAGAAAGTGAGAAATCACCCCCCAGGGGGACTGGCCACTCCACAGTCCCTTCTCCTCCATTCTCCTCTCGGGATCTTGGGCACGCACGCACATGCGCCCGGCGTGAGTTTTAAGCCACTGGGTCCGGGACGCGAACCACAGTTGACTACATGGGAGTCCAGCGATATAGCCATTACGCTAACTGCTGGTCCCAAACATCTTGATATTTTATAGAAGAAGAAGAGATAGAGGAAGAGGAAGGTGACAGAGAAGAGAGAAAGGGTGAAAGGTGATGAAGAGGAAGAAAGTGACACTGAAATTTGACAGAAAGACAATAAAACAATCCTTAGACTCTCAGGACAGAGTGGGCAGTGCTAGTGATGCAGAACTACTGCAGACTCACACAGCCGGGCCTTTGTATACTGATGATGTGGCTACTTTCTATAGATACAATCTCAGGGTGGCAAATGTCAGCGATTGTCACATGTCAGCAATTGAAGGGGCCGTGAAACACTATTCAGAATTGTAGAAAAGGAAGCTCTTACTTCAAGATCTGAACTGTCTGTGTCCATCTAAGTATGGGCCTTGAGAAATTATAGGAACTAGAATCAGGAGAGTTTTACAGTAACCCCCCGGAAAGGTGGGGGGTCAGAAGTCAGACAGACTCTGAATCATAGCCCCACCACTTGCTAGCTGAGTGACTCTAGGAAGAGGATTTACCCTTCAGCCCCTTTGTTTTCTCACCTGGGAAATGGAACTATTCAGAGCGCTCCCTGAGTTTATGCCTTGGGTGCACTTGGCAAGTGGCAGCCCCAGCCCTCGTGATTGTAGGCAGCGTCGGGATGGGACGTTGAGAGCAGGCCACGTTACTATCCTCGTTGTTGGCCTTCACGGCTCTGGGTATGTGAGGACCAGTCACTACACTGGGTTGACAAAACCTGAGACCAAACTGCTCCTGTCCCTCCGAGGGCTGCTGACTTACAGGGTGACGGGTACAAGGACCACATCGTGTGGTAAATCTGGGGGCCAAATATCAGGTCCCCTCCCCTGAGCCAAGAATAACTTGACTCCACAACTGGTCGTTTTCACAGCTTGCATTTCACTTCATCTCACAGAGAACTGCGGCTCACCAAAGCCACACCTGGTACCAGAAAGGGCCCCCAGCAGCCCATGCTCCAGCTCAGTCACTCAGCTATGCAGAGAGGCTCCAATTAGTAATTCCCCTCTGCACCCCATCTCTGCAGTATGATGGAGAAGGGGTCTAGCGCTTTGATTTATCCATGCCAAGGAGTCGGGTTCTCCTCTCCCAGGACACACAGCAAGTGGTCAACTGAGCTGCATGTGCCAGGGACTCTCGGGTTGCAATTCCCAGGGTGTCACAGGAATGGGGAGTTGGAGTGATAGTATCTGTATTGTTTGTTTGTTTGTTTGTTTTTGGAGAGGTTTTTATAGGGCATGTGTCAGAAAGACAGAGAGAGACAGAGAGACAGAAAGTGAGAAATCATCCCTCGGTGGGGATGGCCATGCTGCAATTCCTTCTCCTCCATTCTCCCCTCAGGATCTTGGGCACGCATGTACACGTGCCTGGCGTGAGTTTAAGCCACCAGGTCCGGGTCTCGAACCACAGTCAACTACATGAGAGTCCAGCAGCATAGCCATTACGCTAACTGCTGGTCCCAATAGCATCTGTATTTGATGAAAGGTGACATCACCTGGCCTGCCACCATTTACTCAGGTCAGAAGAGTCCATAGCTGTAGAGAGACCACTCTGCCCACCCCACCCCCTAGCCATCTTGGGTCAAAATGAACATGTGAACAGGAAATGGTTGTGAAAAAATGGGGCACATGTGCACCTGCCAATGCAAATCTGTAAAGGATAATCATGTAAGACACTTCACTGTGACCAAATTTCTTTTCAAATAAGTAGTTCCAATTTTCCTTATAGAAACAGAGAAAGGTGAAAAAATCGAGTAGTGCAGAGCTTCTAATGAGAACCACAGAGAAGCGTCCAGAAATAATCATCACGGTTGCCATTGACTGAGCACCTACTGTGTGCCAGGCCGCTTGCCAAGCACTTTGCAGTCATAATCTCATCGGAGGCTCATACTACTCAATGACGTGGGCGTTACGAGGATCCCGTTTTACTGATGAAGAAACTGAAATTTGCCCAAACCATGTTAAGAAAAATAAATAAAATAAAGCTAGTACCCTAAGTATAGTTGAGCTATGATTAAACTATGAAGATTGGGATGGAAGGAAACCCCCAAAATACAAACAGTTGATTTGATGGGGTGATAAGATGACCAGGGATTTTTTTTCCTCCTTGGTAAACATCTCTGTTTTTTTTTGGTATTTTTTTGTTTTTTTTTTGAGAGAGGTTTTTGCTATAGGACATATGTGCTCGCCAGACAGACAGAGACAGAGAGACAGAAAGCGAGAAATCACCCCCCAGGGGGGATAGTCACGCCACAATCCCTTCTCCTCCGTTCTCCTCTCGGGATCCTGGGCACGCACGCACACGCACCCGGCGTGAGTTTAAGCCACCGGGTCCGGGACGCGAACCGCGGTCGACTACGTGGGAGTCCAGCGACATAGCCATTACGCTAACTGCTGGTCCCAACATCTCTGTTGTTTTTATATGGTGATGCACTGCCCTGCAGGTGGAGAAGTTGATGTCACAGGGGCCTGTGCAGCTTCGGGGTGACGGAGAGGGATGTCTGTGGGAAGAGGGGGTTGTGGACATGTCAGTCTGATGAGAAATCCAGAGAAGCAAAGTGCCCTCCCAGCCCCTCCTCCAGCCCTGCCTCGTCCCTCCCAGCCCACCTCCCAGCACTTTCTCAGCATCTTTGTCAATTGCTGAGTGTGTAGAGGGAGAGTTTGGGGGAAACCCCTTCTCCATCTCAGATTGGCTTTGGTTCTTAAAACTCGCTGCAAATTTGCTCCTTTGGAACTGAGGGTAGTTTCTTTGTTTTGTTTGTTTGTTTGTTTTGTTTTATATATTTTTATTTATTTATTTTTTCTTTTCTTCTCTTTTATGAATCAGCACAGAATTGTCCTGTGTGGGCCTGAGAAGCTTCTGGAATACGAATCTCACTGAGGTTGGTTGCTCTTTGGCCTATAGACTCCTGCCTTCTCCCTCAGATTCACTGGCTCCTTAGGCAGCACAGACGTTGGCTTACTGAAGACCAGGTCCCAAGCTGCCACCTGCTCCCTGCCTCCGGGAGGCTAGGCACAGAGTCAAGATTCCCAATCCCTATCCCAAAGACAACCTGAAAGTTTCCTGTAACTTATAAGCTGGGATAAGGGGAGAGATCAGTGGGGGAAACAGTGGTTTTCCTTCTTGCAACCCAACTTCTCCCAGGACATCATGAAACATCACCTGGCCTCTTTTCTCAAAAAGAGCCCCGAGCCTAGTGGCCCTGCAGGAATCATGTCTTTCCCAGCCTCCTTCAGATTCAACGCTGGTGCTGAGAGCCTGACCACTGGGCAAACGGCTCCTGAGGAACATTCTGCCCCTCAGAAGGCATCTCATGCCATCGGACTCTAGTGTCCACCCAGGGTATCTGAGTTCAATGACTCTATTTCATAGATGAGACAATGGAGCCTCAGAACCTTAGGTGACTTGCCAAGATCACCAGACAGGAGGTGGCAGGCCAGGATTGTTTTTTTGTTTTTTGGAGAAGTTTTTGCTACAGGACACGTGTCTTTTGCCAGAAAGAGAGAGAGAGAGAGACAGGGAGATAAAAAGAGAGAAATCACTCCCCACGGGGGATGCACACACACACGCCTGGCATGAGTTTAAGCCATCGGGTCCGGGACTCGAACCGCAGGCAACCACATAGGAGTCCAGTGACAGAGCCATTATGCCCACTGCTGGTCCCCACACCTTGTCGTGTTAAGTTGGGTTGCTATATGAAGGCAGTTACAGTATCTAGGACAGTCGTTTTGTTCATAGACACCACCTTCATCACAATGTCAGGCTGTGGGAGGGGCTTTGTGGTCAGGGGAAAAGGAGCAATGATGAGCTCAAGGGGGTGGATCTGAAGAGGGGCTTGCAACTCCTAAAAGAGAGGCCAGGAGCTGATCACAATCCCCTCCCCAATCTTGTTCTCAGCTACAGACCAAGACTCATGAATACCGGCCCACCACGGGTGGAAGTAGATGGGGAGAAGTAAAAAGTAAATTATTTCAAAATAATAAAATTGTACCAAAATAAAGACTTAGCTTGCAAACTCACACACACACACACACACACACACACACACACACACACTTTATTTTGTTAGTCCCAGAACCATCAGATTTTCAATGATCCAATATTACCTTGACTGTTTCCTCTTTTATTTCAGTTTCTTTCTCTAATTATTATTTCATTTCATAAGCTACTGCAAAGATTTTGGAAAATCAACAAGATATAAACCGTAAACAAATAAATGCTATTTATCGTTTTGTCTGTGGTGGTGGTTTTTTCCTAAGTTCATGCCGGGCCCTGTTGAGTACATGCACCCGGCACCAGAATAGACAGAGTAGGAGACGCTGTGCAGAGTCCACCTTGGGGGCCAGGTGCGGAGACACAGACAACCTGTGACCACACGCAACCTCTCAGTTCCACTCTTAAAGAACAGAGGCTCCGACCTTAACCTCAGAGGGCTTTCCAGTCCTGTTCCCAGACAAACCGACCCACCATTCTGAAACTTATTCACCGTGGGGGAAGGGAAGAACAGCACCTTGGGGGGCCCAAGAGACCACTCTCAACCACTTCCTCTGACCCCACAGCCACTTGCACCAGACTTCACTCATTTAACAGTTATAGGGGCCCATGTTGTGACCCAGCAGGGAGGCCACTCTCTGCAAAGGGAGCCCCATGGGAAGCTTCCATGTTCACATCCGGAGGCCTTCCTGAACACCCAGGGCACACGCACATCCACCACCTGGGGCTGGTTAGCTGGCTGGGCTGGTCAAGGTGCAAAGACCCTGATGGGGTGGTGGTTCTCTCTCTCTCTGTCTCTCTCTAATGGAAGAAAGAAAGAAAGATAAAGAAGTGAGGAAGGAAGGAAAAAGGGAAGGGAAGGAAAGAAAAAGTAAGAAGGAAAGAAGAAAAAAGGGACAATTTTTTTTTTGGAGAGGTTTTTGCTATAGGGCGCATGTGCTCGCCAGACAGACAGAGAGAGACAGAGAGATAGAAAGCGAGAAATCACCCCCCAGGGGGGATGGCCATGCTGCAATCCCTTCTCCTCCATTCTCCTCTCAGGATCTTGGGCACACATGCACACGCGCCTGGCGTGAGTTTTAAGCCATCGGGTCCGGGACGCGAACCGCGGTCGACTACGTGGGAGTCCAGCGACATAGCCATTACGCTAATTGCTGGTCCCAAAAAGGGACAATTCTTTTTTTTTATATATAATTTATTTTTTATTATAATTTTTTTTCCATCACAACACACAAATGAATTTTCCATCCAAAATACACTGTGCATTGGCTCAATCAAGCACATCAACATACATGTTCTCAGCAAATAATTTCCCAATTCTTATGTCCTGCATACCTTGCCTTTTGTTTTGCCATCCTAGATTCCCCATCCCCCTCC
>NW_006160041.1:97516-130853 GCF_000334495.1 Tupaia belangeri chinensis | reverse complement strand
GGGGGGGGGGCCCCGTGGCCCCGTGCGAGCCGCAAGCCGGGCCATCCAGCGCGGGAGAGGTAGGGGGGGCCGGGGCCCCAGAGGGGGCCCGGCCGTTTGGCGCATGGCGCGCGGGGCGGGGCCCTGGCGAAAAAGGGACAATTCTTGAGCACTTGTGCCAGCTCTGGGTAAGAACTGGAAATTCTGCAGTGATCAAGACTGACATTGCCCCTGCCCTGGAGCCAAGTCTAATGGGGAGATAAATGAGTAAACAATGATAATCCCATGTAATACATGCTGTAAGAGAAAGAACAAAAGCACATTGCCCGATCTGGGCTTGAGGCCACTTACAGATCAGCCCAGTTCTTTGCTCACTCACCAGATAAATGTAGAGGACTCCAAAATCTCAAACAAGAGCGCAACCACGGGATGGAAGAGCCTGAGTCCCTGAATCACCACGTGGAAGACCTGCCCACCAGGTAGGAATGCTTCCATAAGTCACTGCATACATAAGAAGGTTCTATCACGTAAAGCTATGGAGAGCTGGGGGTTATTCGTTACAGCAATTGGCATTACTCTAACTTATAACCAAGTAGGAGTGGGGGATAAAGTATTCTACAACAAAATATTAGTAAAATCAACCTAACTTTAGGAGGTAGAAACAAACCAAATGGATGGGAAAGAAAGGAGGTTCCTGAGCCAAGTTGGGATCAGACGCTGGCTCCACATTTCTAAGCTGTGTGATCTGTGTGATCCTCTCTGAATCTTAGTTATAAAACCTTCCTTCAAGAGGGCAATGCATACTGAATAAAAAGTGTCCAGAGTGGTTCCTACTACATAAAAATCATATCAAATAATAAATCCCTTACTCCTAACTGTGTATGCTTGGTAACTGGTAACGGTAATGATAATAACAAGCATTTATTGAAAACTGATTATGTTCCAAGCAATATTCTAACCAGTCACGTGGATTAATTCATTCTATCCTCATAGCCCTATGAACTGGGCAATATTTCCCTTGAAAGTTATAGACAAGGAAACTGAGGCACAGAGATATCAAGTAACATGTCCAAGGTGAACAGCTGGTACATGGGAGAGTTTGGGTTTGAATAAAGCCAGACATGGACGATTCCACTCCTCATGTTACAGATGAAGAAACAGAGACAGTACAATTTGTTTAAAGTCACACAGACTTGGGACCAGCAGAGGGAGTAATGGTTATGTGGCTGGACTCCGATGTAGTCAACCACGGTTCAAGTCCCGGACCTGGTGGCTTAGAGGAGACTGAAGGAGAAGGGATTGCATGTGGCTCTCCCCCCCCAAGGGTGGGGCGGGGGCGAGATTTCTTGCTTTCCATCTCTCTGTCTCTCTGGCAAGCACATGCATTCTATAGTAAGAAGAAAAGAAAAAATAAAATAAAGCCATACAGCCTTGAAGCGCCCGAGGATGGGGTCCTAGCACCAGCCATGATACCCTGGGGTTTCATGGGAGGACACATCGGCCAGCTTTCTCCAGCTCGTGGGGAACTCCATCCTTATGATGGTGACCTTGGCAGTAATGATACCAAATAAATCAAATACTGCTCCTCGGTGAACTCGCCCCAGATCTCTGCAATGATAAAATCAAGCCCTCTAGCTGTGAAATGAGGGCTGAGGGACTTTAATTTTTACGAGAATGACATTTCCATGAGAACTTTAAAGAGGCTCACACTGAAGCAACCACACTGAGAACAAAATGAAAGCAGTGCTAAGAAGTGGGGTTTGAAGACAAACCTAAAGCAGAGGGAGCTGCCCAACGAGAGCGGGTTGCACATTGGACTTGCTAAGGTTCCAAATGCCCAGCAGAGGGCAGCAAATACATTGGTGAGAAAAGGCAGGGACCCTTTGAGACTTCCTAAACTCATCGTCAAGGGATGGGAGTTGGACAGAAAAGCAAGAGCCTGCTCCACGCTCAAGGAACATCCCCTAGACTTGGAATTTTAAAAAGGATGAGCTTTGGGAAAAAAATAAAAGGGGGGGGGCGGGAAGGGGTGGACTTTGGGCTTGCTCTTCAGCTCTTGTTATTAATGCATGGCAATTGCAGAAAATTTGGAAAGTGCAGAAATAACATGAATCAAACTATTATAACCCTACCACCCAGAGAGAACTAAAGTTAGTTACTACTTTAATGAAATCCTTTGGATAGATGTAGATTTAGGTAGATACACATATACCTTTTTCCCCCCATGGAAAAAAAATCAGTTAGTATACACAAACTGGTGTGGTTTTTGTTTTTGTTTTTAAACACATAACAGAAATATTGGGGCTGGCCCTATAGCACAGTGGTTAGTGCTTTGCACTGGGAACCAGATCCCACATGGCCAACCATAGTTCAATCTTGGCCCCAGTGCCTTGAAAAACATGCTAGGTTTCTATATGTACATGCTCAGAATCCTGATGGGAAGGAGAATTGAAGAAAAAGAATTGTGGCATGACTACCCCCCACTGGAGCGAGGCTCTCTCTCTCTCTCTGGTGAGCATATGCACCTTCTGGCTGTAAATACATAGATCTCAGGTGTGAGGGGGTTGGCACTGTGGGGAGTGGATGGCAGAAGTAGTGTCCTCAGGGCCACCGGTGGCTGTTCTGGGTCTTTTCACAGTCTGAGTCTCAGCTTCCTTCATTTTGGGGGAGGGGAGTTCTGGAGTTTTCCATCTCAAAAGTACTCTGCTGTGTGAGCAAAAAGAGAAAAGAAAAGAAGTGCAAGAGCTCCTTGAATTTCATCAGAATGAGTCACTCTAAAGGTGTGAATGAATAGCAGGGTCTGAGGAGTCACCCTTTCCTGGTTCCACACCAGTGTATCGTCCTTCAACCACAGACAGGCACTTCTAATAGAGGAATTCAGCAATGGGCATGCCTTTTTCTCACCAAACACAAAGCCTCAAACCATTGCTTTGTCTTTAATTGTGACTACCTATTCCCAGAAAAAAAAAAAAAATCAGCATATCTACTCTGGGAACCTAGCTCCGTGTTAAATGAGCCTCACCACTTCAAAACCCACTGAAAGTCAAGGATGCCTGAGCTGAGTCTCTTTTTTTTTTTTTTTTTTTTTATTGCCGAAGGGCACATGCACTAGCCAGAGAGAGAAAGAACCCTCAATGGGGCATGGCCATGCCACAATCCCCTCTCCTTTATTTTTCCAGTGTCAAGATTTGGGGCACACATGCACATGCCCAGGGAGTTGAGCAGGCCACCAGGGCCAGGATCTGAACTGCAGTCGGCCAGGTGGGCTCCAGCTCCCTTAAAAGAGGAGAATTAGTCAAGATGATATTCAATCATTGAAAATCCCATGGCTCTGGGAATAACAAAATAAAGTATGTGTTTGTTTCTTTTTATTCTTGCAAAGCCAGGTCTTAAATGAGACACGAGTGCTCACCAGGTGAAGGTGAGGACATCCCACGGCTTAGATTTATAAGTGACACTTGCTTCTTCATGCCAATGGATGAGATAGCACCGATCCTCTAAGGGAATTCATGGTATGTCTTGGAGTGAGACAATCTGTTTTTCAGTCTCGACTCCATTGTGTCCTTATTGCCTGTCCTTGGATAAGTCTCAACCCCAGGCATTCTAGGGCAGAGCCAATGTAAAAATGTTGGGCCAATTTTGAGGAGGCATCAGTTGTTCAGACGGCCTGGAGCATAGAATGAGGGATCCCAGAGCAAAGGGGGACAGGGAGGATCGCCTTGAATGCCACACAAGGGAAGGCCTCAAGAGCTACCACGAAATTTGAAGTATGAGTAAAATCACACATGGGTATATAATATCACTCTTTTACTAATCTCTTAAGAGTTATGGTAAAAACCAACAAAATGCTTTTGGGACAGAGCTTTGTGAACTGCACTTACCATCCATGGCGTCTCTTCTCTCTAGTGGCCATTGTGGGTGCTGAACGGGCAGCCTGGGGGCCTCCCATCCCCCACCCTCCACCCCAGTCATGTCCATGTGATAACTTCAGTGTGTGCTGTCCCCACTGTCTTGGATCTGCTGTGGTCACGTTCACAGCTCAGATGGTGTTTCTTAACCTTCTCCGTCTTGCTTAAGCCTAGCCAAGTTGGGGTAAGAGTAATGCAGAAGGGGTAGTGAGCTAGAAGGAGGAAAGGAGAGAGGCCTCCTAGCAGTTGGGGACCTCTGGGTGCTGAGCAGGAGGGTGATGTGCAGAAGCAAAGTCTCCCTAGACTCACACACCCTGGCACTCACCCTACTTGGTTAGAATGGGTCAGTGGGCCAGCAGGTGGTGTGGATGTTAAAGTGGCTGCATCTCACCTGGCTGACTGAGCAGCTCAAGTCCTGGACCTAAGAGCTTGAACACATATCAGACACATGCATGCATATCCAAAATCCTGGGAGGAGAATGGAGAAGGGGTTGCAATGTGATCAACCCTCCTGGTGGTGATTTCTTACTCTCTCTCTCTTTCTCTCTTTGCCTCTCTCCAGTGAGCACATGTACCCTATAGGAAAAAATTTTGTACAGAATTGGTCATTATGTTGGAGCATGTTGCTATATAATAGAGATGATAGTAGTTACTTGATTCTCCCGTTGCATCCTGCACTGGGGAAGCTGTGCAGAAGAATGGGAAGGTCTAGACACGTGGGTCACGTAGGCCTGGGCCTCAGTATGGCCCCGTGCTGGCCGTTCGGCACAGTGGGCAAATGATATCAACTCCCTACGCCTCCGATTCTTTGCCTGTCAAGGGAAAATAACATTCTTTATAAATTCTTGGCTTATCGAGAGAATGAAATGAGATAAGCAAGCACAAAGTTCATCTGAACTAGAATTATTTTTACTGAAATTGTTTTGTCTTCGTAGCTCTCCTGCTGGCTGAAAGCTCGTTGGATAAATGGTATCATGTCCATCTTCCTGTGAAAAACAGTGTAGACTTGCCCTTTAGACCCAGTAGACCCTGGGCCTAGGGCCCACGATGCTTTTAAGAGTCCATGAAAATATTTTCATTTCTTTTAAAATCAGAAAGAAAAAAATACAGATAGCCCAGTCTGATTATGTTTGTCTTTTAATCAATGCACCTATAAAAAAATTTAAATTATTATTTATTTTATTTTATGTTATAGAGGAAGGGCCCATGAAGGCCAGGTGTCTAGGGCTTAGGAAAGTACAAGGGCTTGGAGTTGGAATCCCAAGTCCACCGTTGAGCTAAGAGTGACCTGGAGAAAGCTCCTTAATTTTCCTGAGCTCTAGTTTCCTCTTCTGAAAAAAGGATCATCGGGACCAGCAGTTGGCATAATGGCTATGCTGCTGGACTCCCACGTAGTCGACCGCGGTTCACGTCCCGGACCTGGTGGCTTAAACTCATGCTGGGTGCGTGTACGTCCGTGCCCAGGATCCCGAGAGGAGAATGAAGAAGGGATTGCAGCGTGGCCATTCCCCCTGGCGGGGGGTGGGGGGAGTGATTTCTCGCTTTTTATCTCTCTGTCTCACTCTTTCTGGCGAGCACATGCACCCCATAGCAAAAACCTCTCTAATAAATAAATAAATAAAATAAGAAAAAAAGGATTGTCTGTAAAGTTCTGCCTCTCAGCCCATTGACTTGCACTTTCTGCCACTCTTCACGTCTGTAATAATGCGTTCAGGGTCTGTCACTAAGTCATAAGCCCCATGAGCCCAGCGCGCTGTCTGATTCCTCCGTGTTACATGTACTGCCCTCTGTCTATGTGCCAGGCATGGCTCTGAATGCCTTAAATGGGCCACATCAGCTACGACGTGTTTTACTTCCGTTTCACAGATGAAGACACTAAGGCTAAGTGGCTGAGTGACTTGCCCGAAGTCACACCACAGAAAGTAGCAGGAGGGTCAGGGTTCAAACGCCAGGACCCAAGCTCTTAACTATGGCCTCTAGCTGACAAGAGGATGAAGAATTCGTCCTAGAGGGGTGTGTGGCCATGAGGGTGCCACTGCTGAGTGCAATTCTGGTCAACTGACATGAAGAGCTGGTCCTGGGTAGGTGGCTGTGAAACTGAGGAGACAATGAGTCGTGAGGAGAAAAGCTTCCTGGTAGACAAATATTTTCCATTCTCCAACGAGCTGACCACATCAAGCACCACAGAGATTCTCCCCACGGTGGATCACCCTAGGAGGCTGCTCATTGGGGTTCTCCCTGGGGTCAGGGAACTAACACGTGCCAGGGGGTTTCTCCAGAGCTCAAGGACTGTCCAGTCTGAATCTAAATAGGCCAAGTGCCCTTAAACGGATCCCTCCCTGCCCGCCTGCCTTGTGCTATTCTCACACCTCCAGAGGCCTTGATTCTGGTTTCTCTACTTGAGGTTTATTTTTATAATAACGATCTTTTCTGCTTACAAAATAAATTTTTTATTTTTCAAAAAATTGAAAGCACAAACATGCATACAAAATGAACAAATGAAAGTTACCCATGGGACTGGCAGGTGGCGTGGTAGCTAAGGGTGCTGAACTCCTACATGGCCGACTACGGTTCAGATTCCAGACCTGGTTACTTGCTTTCTCACTATCCCTCTCTTTCTTGCTCTGTTCCTCTCTGGTCAAATTGAAATCAATCAGTCAATCAACAAAGTTAAATTTTAAAAAATAATTTTTTTTTTACAGAAATTTTATTTAACTTTATTTATTTATTTTTTTTTAAAGGTGCATATATATTTCTTTTTAAGAATTATTTTTTTATTTAACTTTATTTACTTATTTATTTTAATTTGACCAGAGAGAGAGAGAGTGAGAAAGAGAGAGAGAGAGAAAGTGAGAAAGCAAGCCTCCAGGTCTGGGACTAGAACTGCAGTTGCCCATGTAGGAATCCAGTGCCCTTAACCACCACGCCACCTGCTGGCCCCAATAATAATTCATTCTTTCAAAAAATATTTATTTATTTATTTATTTAAAATTAAAAAACGCCACCTATGGGGCTGGTCCTGTAGCACAACAGGTAAGCCCTGTGCATAGGGAGTCAAATCCCACATGGCCAACTTTACCAAGTACCAGCCCCAGTGGCTTGAAAAACACACTAAGTGTATGTGTGTGTATGCCCAGAATACTTAGAGGAAGGAGGAATGGAGAAAAAAAGATTGTAGAGTGATCATATCCCACTGGAGGGTGCTTTCTCTCTCTCCACCTCTCTCTAGTGAGTGTACACACTCACTGGCAATTTTTACAAAATGCTTTACAAAATTAAAAGAAAGTTGGGTCTGGCAGGTGGCGTGGTGGTTAGGGGTGCTAGACTCCCATATGGGCAACCATGGTTCGAGTCCTGGACCTGAAGGTTTACTTTCTCACTTCCTCTCTCTCTCGCTTTGTCCCTCTCTGGTCAAATTAAAATAAATAAATAAATAAAGTTAAATAAAATAATTATTAAAAAAATTAAAAAGAAAAGGCAAGGCTTAAGCAGTGACACTTTCCTAGGAGAGGGCGGAGCATGAACTACAGAATAAAGAATAGCTTTGATTTTTGGTAAAATTTGTGAGTCCACAGTTTTCTGATCAACCTTGTGCTCTTCTATAATCTCTTATTTCTCCTTGTCTGTGTTGAAGATCTCACCTACCTGGTATCTGGGATTTCGCAGCTTCTTTTTCTTTCTTTCTTTCTTTCTTTTTTTTTTTTTTTTAAGGGAGAAAGCAACCCCATCAGGTCCAGGACTCAAGCTGTGGTCAGCCCTGTGGGAGTCCAGTGCCCTTAACCACCACACCACCTGCTGGCCCCACAGTTTGTGTTTCTTGAAGTAAGCATCAGTAAGGTGCTTTGGGATTTTCTCAATTTCTGTGGAGGTGGCGATGACAAATTTCTGGTGTGCTCTACACAGTGGAACTCTATTGAGGACAAGAGGTCTACTCACAAGTAGCAAGCCACTGCTCAGCTGCTTCAAGAAAACCATTCTTGCCTCTGTGGTGTCCGGTGAGGATGATCAAGATGGTCCCAGGTGTGATGTTGGCTCACAGCTTTCTCACATGCTGACTGAGGGTCTTTGCCGTGGCTCCACAGCTTCTAAGGCACATCTTCAGTAGGATAATTCCTAGGCATTTTGCAAAGTTTAACCACCCAGGTACCACCATTCTTGTCTCCACCAACTGGTTTTGTGACAGTGGTAAGGACCTTTCCCTTTTTCTTTTCGATCCTGGATTTAGTGGCTGAGTATTTCCTCTAGTACATGGCCTTTCTGGAATCCATGACAGATCAGGAGTATCTGCCGATGCCGTGGACTAGGACTGGGTTTCAGCTGCAATAGGACTTCTCCTTCTTGGGCTTTTTAGCCTTGGGGTCACCCTTTTTAACCTTGTCACTGGCATCAGCCTTCTTGGCTTCAGGTTTCTTCTCCTTAGTATCCTGCTCTGCAGCTTTATCGCCTGCCATCTTGTATAGTGGGAAAGAGAACTCCCAGGTTTTTTTTATTACACATGATATGGATTTGTACCTGAAAGAGTTATTATATATAATACAGGTTTTTTTTTTTTTTTTTTAAACTTTTTTTTTCTTTAAGAAAAAAAATCAATAAAACAATTAGAATTAGTATCATTATAATTAAAATATATAAAATAAAATGTTGAATATTCCTTCTTTCCTTCTAGATAGCTAAAGCTATTGTCGTATGCATAAAATAGACAACAAGCAGACAAAAAGAAGTCATTTGGCTTTAATCACGTCTCAAGAATTGGTGGAATTGATCGTTGATTTCTGTCAAATGGAAAAGAAATTTTAGAAGTTCTGTGGTGTAGCAGATATTAGCTATTTACCAATTCTATTACCCTCTTGTCCTGGACACAAAACTGGGCTATATCTTCCAACCCCTTTCTTAATATTTCCTAATATTCTTTTATGCTTACACTTTCGCAGTTAGGTGTAGCTATGTGATCATGTTCTGGCCAGTGAAATGCAGCTAGAAATGTGTATTAGTTACCTATTGTATAACAAATTATTCAAAATCTTAGCAGTTTAGAACAAAAAACAATTACAGGCTGGCCCCATAGCATAGCAATTAAGTTCATAGAAAGCTGGATCCCACATAACTGACCCTGTAGCTTAGAAAACATGCAGACCAGCCAGTGGCATGGTGGTTAAGGTAACTGGATCGCACATGGCCAACTGCATGGTTCAAGTCCTGGACATAGCGGCTTGAAAACCACACTGGGTGTATGTGCATGCTTGCCAAAAATCCAGGCGGAGAAGTGATTGTAGCATAGCTATCCCCTGTGAGGGGCGATTTCTCACTTTTCTTCTCTCTTTGTTTGGCAAGTGCGTGCACTCTGTGGCAAACACAACCAACGAAAACAGAAACAAAAAACACTGGCTGCATGTGCACATGTATCAAAAATCCCAAGAGGAGAATGGAGAAGAAGGGATTGGCATGGCCATCCTCCTCGGAAAGGCTTTCTCTTTCCCCCTCTCTCTCTTTCTCTCCAACAAGCACATGTGCCCTCTGACAAACTTAAAAAAAAGTTGATGCTTATGTGCGCATGCCCCAAATACTGCCGGGATGGGAAAATGGAAGAAAGAGGATTGTGGCGTGACCGTGTCTCATTGGAAGGGTGCTTTCTCTCTCTTTCTGTCCCTCCTCTCATCTCTGGCAAGTCCACACACCTTCTGGCAATAAAATAAAATAAAACAAACAAGCCTTTTTTTTTTTTTAAGATAACTGTTTCCTTTTTTAAAATTATTTATTTAACTTTATGTATTGATTTATTTTATTTTTAATTTGACCAGAGACACACACAGACAGAGAGAGAGAGAAGGTGAGAAAGCAAGCCACCAGGTCCAGGTCTTGAACCACGATCAGCCATGTGGGAGCATCCACCACCTTAACCACCACGCCACCCGCTGGTCCCAAACAAGTCTTTTTTCTCACAGTTACTAGGAGTCAGGAATTCAGGAGTGGCTTACACGGAAGGTTCTGGAACAGGTTCTCTCACGAAGTTGTAGTCTATCTGTTGTGTGGGTTGTGGTCTCTGAAGATTTGATTGAGACTTGAAGAGTCTATTCATTCAAGATCACTCACGTGGCTATTGGCAGGGGGCTTTAATTCCCTAACACATGGGCTTCTCAGCATGTCTGCTCCAGACACGGCTTCCTTCAGTCTGTCCAAGAGAGACAGTGACAGCACAAAGGACAGGAGTGGCAGTGTTTTTACAACCGAATCTTAAGGAACATGCCACTACTTCTGGTGGTTTCTTGTTTGTTGGAAGTAAGTCACTAAGTCTGGCTTACACTCAAAGGGGAGAGAATTAAGCTCAACATCTTAAAGGAAGGAATATTAAAAAAAAAAAAATTGTAGCTACATGTAAAAACCACCATGATGTGCTACAAGCCACACTCAGGCCTGCCCATAACCCACCCTGCTCATATAGTTCCCCACCTGTCTGCCAAATGGAAAGGATTCTTGGGTCATAGCAGAAGAAAGAGGCACAAAATAGGAGGAACCTGGATCCCTGAGTGGTGGCATAAAGCTCCCTATTCTGCTGCCACGTGGACTTTATAAAAGGAGAAATAAACTCTTTTTATGTGAAACCATTGAGATTCTAAGTTCAGCTATTACAACACCTAGCTGGCACATAAGGTAAAAGGTTCGTTTTCTTTTTTGAGTGCTTATGCCTCTGAGTGTATGTTCTATCAGGAAACCAACTTCTTTTGAGATAATAGAACTCTCTTAAAGAAATGATGCCTTCTATTGTGCAGAATTTGAGAGCCTTGACCTCAAAGAGAAGAAATTCTATTCCATAAGGCTTGGGGGAAGAGGAGAAGAGAATCAGTACACAGAAAGCCAGAGGACAGTGTGGTAGCAGGGCAGGTAGAGAAAATTAAGGAGACAGGCACCTTAGGGGATTTGTAATGAGCACAGCAAAACCCTGATGAGAATGTGAGCGATGGAGCCCAGCATTGCTGCACAGTGAGTCCTGTCCTCCTAAAACACAAGGCTTTCTCTTTCCCCCTCTCTCTCTTTCTCTCCAACAAGCACATGTGCCCTCTGACAAACTTAAAAAAAAGTTGATGCTTATGTGCGCATGCCCCAAATACTGCCGGGATGGGAAAATGGAAGAAAGAGGATTGTGGCGTGACCGTGTCTCATTGGAAGGGTGCTTTCTCTCTCTTTCTGTCCCTCCTCTCATCTCTGGCAAGTCCACACACCTTCTGGCAATAAAATAAAATAAAACAAACAAGCCTTTTTTTTTTTTCAAGATAACTGTTTCCTTTTTTAAAATTATTTATTTAACTTTATGTATTGATTTATTTTATTTTTAATTTGACCAGAGACACACACAGACAGAGAGAGAGAGAAGGTGAGAAAGCAAGCCACCAGGTCCAGGTCTTGAACCACGATCAGCCATGTGGGAGCATCCACCACCTTAACCACCACGCCACCCGCTGGTCCCAAACAAGTCTTTTTTCTCACAGTTACTAGGAGTCAGGAATTCAGGAGTGGCTTACACGGAAGGTTCTGGAACAGGTTCTCTCACGAAGTTGTAGTCTATCTGTTGTGTGGGTTGTGGTCTCTGAAGATTTGATTGAGACTTGAAGAGTCTATTCATTCAAGATCACTCACGTGGCTATTGGCAGGGGGCTTTAATTCCCTAACACATGGGCTTCTCAGCATGTCTGCTCCAGACACGGCTTCCTTCAGTCTGTCCAAGAGAGACAGTGACAGCACAAAGGACAGGAGTGGCAGTGTTTTTACAACCGAATCTTAAGGAACATGCCACTACTTCTGGTGGTTTCTTGTTTGTTGGAAGTAAGTCACTAAGTCTGGCTTACACTCAAAGGGGAGAGAATTAAGCTCAACATCTTAAAGGAAGGAATATTAAAAAAAAAAAAATTGTAGCTACATGTAAAAACCACCATGATGTGCTACAAGCCACACTCAGGCCTGCCCATAACCCACCCTGCTCATATAGTTCCCCACCTGTCTGCCAAATGGAAAGGATTCTTGGGTCATAGCAGAAGAAAGAGGCACAAAATAGGAGGAACCTGGATCCCTGAGTGGTGGCATAAAGCTCCCTATTCTGCTGCCACGTGGACTTTATAAAAGGAGAAATAAACTCTTTTTATGTGAAACCATTGAGATTCTAAGTTCAGCTATTACAACACCTAGCTGGCACATAAGGTAAAAGGTTCGTTTTCTTTTTTGAGTGCTTATGCCTCTGAGTGTATGTTCTATCAGGAAACCAACTTCTTTTGAGATAATAGAACTCTCTTAAAGAAATGATGCCTTCTATTGTGCAGAATTTGAGAGCCTTGACCTCAAAGAGAAGGAATTCTATTCCATAAGGCTTGGGGGAAGAGGAGAAGAGAATCAGTACACAGAAAGCCAGAGGACAGTGTGGTAGCAGGGCAGGTAGAGAAAATTAAGGAGACAGGCACCTTAGGGGATTTGTAATGAGCACAGCAAAACCCTGATGAGAATGTGAGCGATGGAGCCCAGCATTGCTGCACAGTGAGTCCTGTCCTCCTAAAACACAGGAGAAAATAAGAGAATGAAAGACTAAACAGAGCAAAGGAGAGTGATTTAGCAACGTGCTCATTTGGGGGATATGTACTACTGTGATAAAGCTATCAGTATATCAAGGCATAAGTGTATGAAGATGTTCACCATGGCCAGGTTTATAACAGCAGTGGGGGGAAAAGGAATAACTTAAATGCCCATCATGTAATTAATCTTATGTATCAACTTGACTGGGCCATGGGGTTCCCAGATTAAACATTATTTCTGGGTGTGTCTGTGAGGATGTTTCTGATGAAATTAGTATTTGAATTGGTGGATTTGGCAAAATAGATGGCTCTACCCAATGTGGGTGGGATGGCTCTCCACCTTTTGTTCTATTCAGGCCCTCATAGGTCCACTGAATAGATCTTAGATCCAATGAGGACCTGAATAGAAAAAAAAGTGGAGGAAAGAGGGATTTGGACCCCTTTTTTTCTGCCTCACTGATCGAGCTGGGACATCCCATTTCACCTTCTCACTTCCTTGGACTGGGGTTTATACCATTGGTTCCCCTGGTTCCCAGGCCTTTGGACACCGACTGAATTTCACCACCAGCATTCCTGGGTCTCCAGCTTGCAGACAGCTGCTCATAGGTCTTCTCAGTCTCTATAAGCATGTGAGCCAATTTCTCATAATAATCTCTTTTTCATATGTGTATATACACACACACGTATGTATACATATGTGTGCATTTATATATGTGTATATATAGATAAAGATCTACATCTCTTATCAGTTCTCTTTCTCTGGCGACCCCTGACTAATACACCAATTACTATGGGAAGGGTGGAATAAGGGATAGTTCATGTGTGCCGTGGTGTGTTGTGAGGGTTAATTCCAGGGGGGCTGGAATCAGTATGAGCTGATTTACTGGAATAAGATCTGTCCCTGTGCAGCACCAACTCCTGGTCAAGGCAGTCAACAAACTGATTAACAGTGTTGTTTCGTAACCACAGGTCTGAGGATTTTCAGGGTGATTTGCACCATCTTGTCCACCGTGTTTATTTTTGTTTTCACTTCGTCCAGATTGTTTATTGATAATAACAAGATTGATGATTTGTCCCTGGTGTGGGTGAGACCCTTGGAAGACTCTGCTGTTGAAAAAGAAATATGCCTCCAGGGAGAACAGAGTTTTAGAAGCCTTGGCGGCAACTCCATTTTGACCTTCCTATTCCGAGGGGTTCTGTGATGTGCCTGTGTTCCTGGAGAGACGATGTGGCTGGGATGCTCCTTCCAGTGGGGGAACTGTTGGAGCTTGCATCTGGACTATCTCAGCCCATTGCTGCCTTACTTTAATGCTGTTGCTGCCTTGTATGAATTATTTTCTTTTAATGAATGGGAGATTTGTAAGCATTGTTGGTTTGGATCCTGTGACTTTTCTTTAGCCACCAGTCAAATCCCACTGACAACCACTGGTGGCTTACATAGGATGGTCAGCAACCATGGTTTTTAAGAAAGCTTTAGATCTGCGTGCAAAACCTAGAAAGAGGTCCATATGAGCAAATGGCAGGCTAATATGTAAAGCATAATTTCATTTTTATTTCTTTTAAATGGGTGATGCTGTAAGTATGTGGGGAGGGGTATTTTAAAAATTTCATGGGAAAAGTGTATTATGAAGAAACTATGCATGATTTCAAAAAATTTTGCGCCAAAATAAACTTGTACTTTAATTCCCTTTTCCATGAACTTTTTGGAGTCTTCTTTTTGGGGAGTGTATGAAGTAAGGGGATGAAATAGGATACAATGTTTACTGCTACGGTTTAAATATTTTTGTTCCCTCTAAAATTCATGTTGAAACTTAACCCTCAATGTGATAATATTAAGAGGCGTGTGGGACCAGCAGATGCCATAATATGTCATTGGACTCCCATGTAGTTGATCGCAGTTTGAGTCCCGGACCTAGCAGCTATAAACTCACAGCCAGGGGGATCAGCAGATGGTGTAATGGTTACGTTACTGGACCCCCACATAGGCCACCATGGTTCAAGTCCCAGACCCAGTGGCTTAAACTCACACTGAGCGTGTGTACATGTGTGCCCAAGATCCTGAGAGGAGAATGCAGGAGAAGGAATTGCAGCGTGGCTATCTCCCCGAGGGGGTGATTTCTTACTTTCTGTCTCTCTGTCTCTGTCTTTCCAGTGAACACACACACCTTATAATAAAAACCTCTTTTGAAAAATAAATTAAAAAACAAAATAAAACAAAACAAAAACCCTCATGTCTGGCACATGTGCGTGTGTGTCCAAAATCCTGAAAGGAGGCAGAAGAAGCGGATGCAGGTGGCACAGAGTTCCGGTGGCCCGCTCTGCTCCTGACTCACCGCTGTTCGCTTTCGCGAACAAGTCAGTCAGGAAGCCACACCACCGCCATGGCTTTTAAAGATACTGGAAAAACACCTGTGGAGCCGGAGGTGGCTATTCACCAAATTAGAATGACTTTAGCCAGCCTCAACGTAGAGTCCCTGGAGAAAGTATGTGCTAACTTAATCAGAGGTGCAAAGGAAAAGAACCTCAAGGTGATTCGGATGCCTACCAAGGCTTTGAGAATCACTACAAGAAAAACACCTTGTGAAGGTTCTAAGACTTGGGATCGTTTCCAGATGAGAATCCACAAGCGACTCATTGATTTGCACAGTCCTTCTGAGATTGTTGAACAGATTACTTCCATCAGTATCGAACCAGGAGTTGAGGTTGAAGTCACCATTGCAGATGCCTAAGTCAACTATTTTAATACATTGATTATCATCTGTTAAAAAAAAAAAAAATCCTGAAAGGAGAATGGAGTTCTCCATTGTGGTGTGGCCATCCCTCCTGGGGGGTGATTTTCTCATGATTTGTTTCTCTAGCAAGTGCATGTGCCCTATAGGAAAAAAAAAAAGGTGGTGTGACCTTGAGACCAGCAGATGGCATAATGGTTACATTGCTAGACTCCCACATAGTCAACCACAGTATGAGTCCCAGACCCAGTGGCTTGAAACTCATGCCAGGTTCATGTGTGTGTGTATGTCCAAAATCACAAGACGAGAATAGGGGAGAAAGGATTGTAGTAAGGCCATCCTCCTTGGGGTGTGATTTCTTGCTTTCTGTCTCTCTGTTTCTCTGTCTCTCTGAAAGGGGGGGAGGCTTGATGGAGGAAGTTGCCCTCCTCCTCTTTATTGTCCAACTCTCCATCCCTCCTGCCTATGAAGACACAGCATTCCTCTCCTCCAGAGGACACAGCAACAAGAACTACAGTAAAAGTGGAGACCAGGCCTTCACCAAACACTGAACCTGCCAGCACCTTGATCTTGAATTCCCAGCCTCTGGAACTGAGAGAAAGAAATCTCTGATTTTGGTAAATTATCTAATCTGTGGTATTTCATTATAGCAGCACAAACGAACCAAGATAGAAATTGGTAACAGAGAAGAAGGGAGTTGGTATAACAGATACCCCAAAATGTGGAAGTGGCTTGAGAATTGGGTAATGGGTAAAGGCTGGAACAGTTTTTAGATGCACACTGGAAATGCCTGTATTGCCAAGAACAGTGCATTAAGGGCGATTCTTGCAAGGGCTCAGAGAAGACAAAACCGTAAAAAGAGCCTTAGTCTTTGGGATCACCTAAGTGGTCATAACGAAACGCAGGTAGAAATATGGACAGTAAAGGCCATTCTGATGGTATGTTAGACAAACATGAGGAATACCTTATTGGAAATTGGAGGAAAGACCATCCTTGTTATAAAGTGGCAAAGGTCTTAGCTGATTTGTGTCCATTTCCTACTATTTTGTGAAAAGCAGAATTTAATCTTTTTTTTTTTTGAGAGGTTTTAGCTATAGGGCGTGTGTGCTCCCCAGAAAGACAGAGAGAGACAGAGAGAGAGAAAGCAAGAAATCACTCCCCAGAGGGGGATGACCATGCCACAATCCCTTCTCCATTCTCCTCTTGGGATCTTGGGTACACATGCATACGCACCTGGTGTGAGTTTAAGCCACCAAGTCTGGGACTTGAACTGTGGTCGACTACATGAGAGTCCAACGACATAGTCATTACACCAACTGCTGGTCCCATGAAAAGCAGAATTTAAGAGTGATAAATTAGGATATTTAGCTTAAGAAGTGTCTAAGCAATATGTGTAGGTTTCTCTTAATTGCTTATAGAATGCAAGAAAAGAGAAATGATTAAAGACAGAATTTATAACCAAAAGGAAAACAGAATGTATTTGGAAAATTCTCATCCTAGTCATGTAAAGAATTTCTAAAAGTGTATTTAAGAGAAAAAGCCAAGAATATGGACAAGTGACCCTTTGATAAGGAGATTAGCATGGAAAGAAAGACGTTAGCCAGTACTCATCAAGAAACTGGGAGAGGACCTGAAGGCCTTTGAGAGATCTTTAGGCTGCTACACTATCAAAACCAGAGTGCCAGGGTCTTGAGGGCAGAATAGTTTCAAAGGAGGAGGGTCCTAGGTCAATTAAGAGCCTTCTTTAGTTCCTGCTCACTGCATTATGGCACAGCCTCCTTGGCAGTCCTAGCTGTGGCTCAGATAGGCCCCAGAGGCCACAAAAGATGAGCCTTGGCAATGTCCACTTGGTTCTTGCTAATTTGACAGGCGCCCTGAGTGAAAAAAACATGGCAGCGGGAACCAGCAGTTGGCGTAATGGCTATGTCACTGGAATCCCACGTAGTCGACCGCGGTTCGCATTCCGGACCCGGTGGCTTAAAACTCACGCCGGGCGCATGTGTGTGCGTGCCCAAGATCTCAAGAGGAGAATGGAGGAGAAGGGATTGCGGCGTGACCATCCCCCCTGAGGGGTGATTTCTCGCTTTCTGTCTCTATGTCTCTCTGTCTGTCTGGTGAGCGCACGTGCCCTATAGCGAAAACCTCTCCAAAAAAAAAAAAAAAAATGGCAGCATGACCACCTTCACCTCCATAGATGTCAAAGAATACTTTAGAGAGCTTCAGGGCCCAAGGAAGAGAGCTACCACAGAGTTCTCTGTGAAACCTCACCACAGAGAGTCTTCACTAGGAAGGTGTCCAGAGGAATCATGGGGGAAGGGCCACTCCAGACAACCCCAAATGGTAGAGCCACCAGAACGCAATTCACATCGGGAAAGAGCATCGAGGAGGCAATCCTAACCCTGGAAAGGTGTCTACTTCTTATTTTCTGTGATAGAAAACAAACAAACAAAACACAGGCCTTTACAAGAAATGAATAGCCTTTATTTTTTAAAGCAGTTTGTCCAGAGCTCCTCTACATTCCCTTTTCTCCATCCCTACTCTGCACCTCTCCCTGACAATTTCCCTATTAATACTTTCATCAATATAGCACATGTATTACATTTGATGAACCAAAATGATACTACACATTATTATCTACAAAAATCTATAGTTTACATTAGGGCTCACTCTGTGTAGTTTTATGGGTTTTGACAAATGCGTAATATCATGTAGCCACCATATGGTATCATACAGAATAGTTGGTTTTATCATCCTACTAATCCCCTCTGCTCCATCTAGTTAAGGTAGGAGAAAGGGACCTGAGAATGTAGTTAGGGTATATCTGCTCTCTGTGTCCACGACTCTCATTCTTCCTGAGTGTGGGACGAGAACCCGTGTCTCACTGCGAGTGTGGACCCGATCACCTTTGTGCCCCTGTGTTCCTGCGTCATAGTCATCCCTCTCACTCTCCTCCCCGACCCCCTGGGAACCACTAATCTTTTTATTATCCATTCTTGTGCCCTTTCCAGAATGTCATATAGTTATAATCACGCAGTGTACGTAGACTTGTCAGACCGGCTTCTTTAACTTTTTAAGTGAAAGCACATTTAAAATTCCTCCACATATTTTCCTACGTTGATAACTCATTTTTTTTTATTGCTAAATAATATACCATATTATTGGGACCAGTAGTTAGTGTAATGGCTATGTCGCTAGACTCTCATGTAGCTGACCACAGTTCGAGACCCAGACCCAGTGGCTTAAACTCACACCGGACACGTGAGTGTGCATGCCCAAGATCCCAAGAGGAGAATGGAGGAGAAGGGATTGCAGTATGGCCATCCCCCGTGGGGGGTGATTTCTCACTTTCTGTCTCTCTGTCTCTCTCTGTCTTTCTGGTGAGCACATGTGCCCTATAGCAAAAACCTCTCCAAGAAAAAAAAAAAAGTGTTTGGCTTTGACAAGAAATTGCCAAACTGTTTTGTAAAGTGGTCTTGCAGGTTGTGTCGTGGTTAAGGATGCTGGACTCCCACATGGCTGATCGCAGTTCAAGTCTTGAACCTGGTGGCTTGCTTTCTCTTTCTCTCTCTCACTCTGTCCCTCTCTGGTCAAATTAAATAAATAAGTAAAGTTAAATAAAATAATAATAAATAATTTTTTTTTAAAAGTGGCAGTGCCATTTTGCATTCCTTCCAGCAATGAGTGAGAGTTCCGTTGCCTCATATCCTTGCTAGGATTTGGTGTTACCTGTTTCGGATTTCAGTCACTCATTAGATATGTATCTAGTAGTAGCTCATTGTTTTATTAATGATTTGCAATTCTCTCACTGTACATCTTTACAGTGTAAAAATATATACAATTCTCTTATGACATGACGCTGAACATGTTCTCATGCTTTTGTTGCCATTAGTATATCTTTAATGAGGTGTCAATTCAGATCTTTAGTCCACTTTTTAACCGGATTGTTTGTTTTCTATTGCTGAGTTTTAAGAGTTCTTTGTGTATTTTGCATACAAATCCTTTCTCAGATATGTGTTTTACAAATATTTTTTCCCAATCTATAGCTTTTCTTTCCATTCTCTTATTTATAAGGTTTTTTCCCCCCTTATGTGTTTTTCAAGTAAATATTTACATAAAGAAGATTAAAGTAAACAGGTGTGGCTTGGCTTATTTTAGCCACCTCTCCCTGGCTAGGCCACTAGTATAAAAAGTGAGGCAGAATTGGCTGCAAAATAAAATCCACATCTATCTGTCCTATTTGTAAACAGTTTCCCTATTTATGTAGCACATTTAGTAAATCCCATTAATTACCAGTTTCTGTTGAAACAAAAGTTTTTTGTTCTTTTGGGTTTTTTTGGTCCACATCCTGATTGAAGAGCTGAGTCTGATACATGAGGAGGATAGAAACTATGGACTCCCATGGGCCCCTGTGGGTCATCTGCTCATGGGTGGGGTGCCCAGTCCGGGATGGAGTAGATCACTTTTAAGAGCTGCCTGCCCTTCCACCTACAGAAGGGCCCTTCAAAACCCCTCCCTATGGGGACCAGCAGATGGCGTAGCGTGTACATTGCTGGACTCCCACATAGCAGACTGCGGTTTGAGTCCCAGACCCAGGTGCCCAAGATCTCAAGAGGAGAATGGAGGAGAAGGGATTGCGGCGTGATCATCCCTCTGAGGGGTGATTTCTCACTTTTCCTCTCACTGTGTCTGTCTCTGTCTCTGTCTCTCTGGCGAGCCCACCTACCTTAAGGCAAAACACTCTTTAAAAAAAAAAAAAAAAAAAAAACAACCTCCCTAAGAAGCTGAGGGATTCACTTGTGCTCATTTCATGAGACCCGTGAGTGGTGACCTTGGACTCACCTCACTCTCAGATCCTTTCTAATGAGGGAAAGGCTGTCTCTGGAGTAGAGTAGAAGCTGCTTTAGAAATGCAAAGGTTTCAGCTACTTGAAGGGAAGGCATTTGAGGGAAGTCTCTTCTGGTTTCCCCTGTGCCTTCAAAGAGGAACAGAGCTTTTTTAGAAACCCTGTATGAAGTCAGAGTTCAGAAACTCAGGTCCCCAGGCCCTGAGGAGTTTTCTTCTCAGGCAGTGTAATGCAAATCTGGGTTAATAGAGGGTGGACTGAGTCTTTATTTCTAGAAAAGAAAGGCAGAGGAGAATAATCTACCCTTCACATCTGGGCTATAAATACCACAGTAAATAGGGCCAGAAAGAGGACTGGGGGCCTGAGGAGAGTTTCAGTCTGCCAAAGCCTGGGACCAGTTGGCCAGGGTTTCTTCTTTCAGGAAAGATGGTTAAGTTAGGATTGAGTAATTCTAATGGGCCCCTATTAGCAAAGCCTCCCTGAGGATGAGGCTATCTCCAAGGGGGGAGGGGGCCACCTAAAAGAGGCCACTCTCAAGTGGCAAGAAAACAGATCATGCAGCAGTTAGGCCGACCACTGAGACTGGTGGGGGGTGGGGAGAGAACTACTGTCAAAAGATTAAAATGTCAGAGACAGCAGTGGCATGCTGGTAAAGGCACCGGACTCCCACATGACCAACTGCAGTTCAAGTCCTGGCCCTGAAGGCTTGAGAATCATGCTTGTGCGTGCACACCCAAAATCCCAAGAGGAGAATGGAGGAGAAGAAATTGTGGCGTGTCTATCCCCCCTGCAGGGGGTATTTCTCACTCTCTCTCTCTCAGTCTCTTTCTGGCAGGGCACATGGCAAAAAAACGGAAAAAAAAAAAAATGAAACGTCAACATGAGAGCTACCCTTGGCGGAGCAAAAACGATAAGATGGTCAGCAAACGGCAGTGCATGCCCGAAGTGGGGTTTTCTTTTCCCTCAAAAGGAAAGTCGCCTACTCTTTCTACGTGGGGGTCTTCAGAAAGGTCATGGAAAATACATATTACAAGAAAGCTATATATGGATTTCAAAATTTTTTTTACCAAAATAAACTCATTTTTTTTCTTTTTAGAGAGATTTTTGTGCTAAAGGGCGTGTGTACTCACCAGAGAGGGAGAGAGAGAGAGAAAGCAAGAAATCACTCCCCCAGGGTGGGGGGGGGGGGGCCACGCTGCAATTCCTTCTCCTCTATTCTCTTCTCAGGATTTTGGGCACACATGCGCATGGGCCTGGTGTGAGTTTGAAGCTGCCAAGTCCAGGACTCAAACTGAGGTCAGCCAATAAACTCATATTTTTGATTCCGTTTTTTCACTAACTTTTTTTTAAGATTATTAATTGCTTCCATGAGAGAGAGACAGACTGGTATCCCCAACGGGGTGCTCACGCTGCAAGCTCCCTCCAGTCTCAGCTGGCCCAGACCATGGTCACGCACATCTGTGCCTCAGTCCCCATGGAGACCCAGGATGCAAACCCAGGACTTTCTCCATATGGGTCCAGCTGCACCAGCCCTGCGTCACCATCTGCACTCTCCATAAACTTTTTTTTCAATTTTGCTAAAGAGTACGTGTGCCCACTAGAGAGAAAACATGAGAAAGCATCTCCTCTGGGGGTATAGCCATGTCATAATCACTTCTCCTCTTGGGATTCTGGGCACACACTCCTAAAGTGCTTCTCAAGCTTCCAGGTCTGGGACTCAAGCCACAGTTGGCCACGTGGGATCCAGTTGCCCCAACCACCATGCCTCTGGCTGGCCCTTTCTATGAACTTTTTTGAAATCCCCTTGTAGAAGTCTTTTCCCTATTGCTCTAGACCTGCCCTTAGCCCAGCCCTTCCTCACCTGGTGGATCTGTCTGCCTCCACAAGGAACTGTGCCCTTCCTGAAGGCAGGCGGTTTTATTTGGTGAGGGAGGGGAGGTCCATATTTGCCTTCTAGCCTGAAAAGAGCTCAGGAAATGTTGGTTGAGTTGAATCTAGTGTTAGCTGTGGGATGTGGGATGAGTCTCTTCTCTAAGCCTCAATTTCCTCGTCAATAAAATTGAGCTTAAAAATGATAATGACCATCTCACAAGAACCTAGCATATGCTAGATCCTCAATGAAACTTAACATGGGCCTTTCAGTTCATTGGGTGTCATGCCATCTGCTCCACTGGGCCAATTTCTTTTTAACAGCTAAGTAATATGAATCAGGAAACCTTTTCAATCATCCTCTACCCTGGGACTCAGAAAACAATGTATCAGGATACTAAGATGAAAGTTTGACTGGGACACAATAGACCAGAAGCCAGAGCACGCATTTGAAAGAACCGGTTCTAAGTAGTTGGAGTGTATAAAAAGGGACCCAGGCATGGGGACACGTGGAGAACAATTTCTTTGGAGAGAGCTCCAAACCCACATGACCCACATGGGAAGCTTCACTTCCTGTCCTGGAGCCTCCCTGCTCATGCTGGGCATGCATATGTGTCCCTATGACCCAGGAAGGCTGAGGCTAGGGGTGGTCTTGGCATGGGAACCCCGTGGAGATGCTCTTTCTGTCTTATTTCCTTCTTTCTCTGTTTCTCTCATGAAAAGGATGAATGAGTGAACTTAAAAAAAGAAGAACCAATTATTCCAGCAGTTTCTAAGACAATGAACACATACAGTTTGAGCACATGGAAAGGGTTCTGAGCATGAGGAGGTGAGGAAGGCGTTGTAGAGAGAGGCTTCTTTGGAGAGAGCACTTGTGGCACTGAGCCTTCATTCCTTACCATGCAGGAGGGAGGGGCTGCTGCATCCTGCCCCTCAAGCCATGTGAGGAGGGGCTTCAAGGGTCCCCTGGAAGATAAGGTTGTGCAGGCTGAGTCTGTATACCCTGAACGTCTCTGTAAGGGACTAAGAGCTTCCCAAGGCCTGGCATGGCTGCTCTTGGTTCTGTCCAGCAGTGCCCCTTAGAGGATGCTGGGAAATACTAGCATGAAGCTGGAAGTGAGAGACAGTCCCTAGGGCTGAGGAAAGCACTCTAGCACTTCCTGTCTAGGTAGATGGCATGCAAGAGAGAGGTCCCCGGACACAGAAACCTCAGAAGAATCTACAGAAGAACCTACAAAAGAAACACCTCGAAATATGTGCCAAGAGCATGCTGACTCAGAACTTGGACAGGTCAAAGCCACGAGGCCATTCCTACCTCCTCCCCATTGCTCTTACCTCCTATTCCACTCCTGAGAGGAGTCAGAAACCATCCCTGTAGGGCCAGCAGGTGGCATGGTGGTTAAGGGTGCTGGACTCCCACATGGCCGACTGCAATTCAAGTCCCAGACCTGGTGGCTTGCTTTCTCACTTTCCCTCTTTCTCTTTTTCGCTTGCTCTGTCTCTCTCTGGACAAATGAAATAAATAAAGTAATTATTTAGAAAGGAAGAAAGAGAGAGAGAGAGAACAGAAACTGCCCCTGTAGTTTAGGATGGAAGAGAGGAGGAAGGAGGAGGAGATGAGTGAAGAGAGCAACAGAGCAGAGAAGCCAGCTCTCCTTCACCACTGCAGCTGCCAGCTGAGAAGATTAGGATGTTCGATAAAGTTTGAGGTTTTGAATCTATCTTAGATTGGGTTTTCTAGTTAATAAATTGATACTTAGAATGGCAAGACTTTCTGTTACCTAAGAGTGAGCAGAAAAGTGCCAGGCCCGCTGGAACTTGCACCTGGGCCAAAGAAAGATGACCATCTTGGATACAGTTCAAAGTGGGGGTAACATAGAAAATTAAGAGTGCTGGGAAGGAAACGAGGGGTGGAAATGGAGAGAGAAGGTAGTTGTGGGACACAGAAATAGTTTACGTGTTGATGAGGATGTGTGTAGTATTCTCAACTGGACTGAGATGTGTATCATGCTGGGTAAAATCTCTTTATAATCTAAATGATGTATAGTGATTGAATGTATAAATAATAATAATAAAACAAACAAAAATATAAAATGAGGGAGATTATTTCACTCAAAATAGCCACGCAAGGATAAAATACCTAGGAGTGAGCTTAACCAGAAAAACAAAAACAAAAGCAAACAAAGTTGTATGTCAGGGCAGTTTCTGTGGACTAGTGATTAAGGGAACCAGGTCCCACACGGCCAAATGTACAGTTTGGCTCCCAGCCCCAGTGGCTTGAAAACAACACCGCGTATATGCAGGCCTGCCCAGAACCCCTACAGGAGGGAGAAATGGAGGAGAAGGGATTGCAGGAATTGCAGTGACCGTGCCCCATTGGGTGGCGCTTTCTCCCTCTCCTTGTGTCTCTGTCTCTCTCTCTGGTGAACACACATACCATCTGGTAATAAGAAAAAAAAAATCTTGTAATTTAATTTGTTACAGGTTGTGCATTTAACATAGCTAACACCTTCTAGACCATGGGGATCTCCAGCACCCGGGTCTGTAGGTTCTAAGGTGAAAGAGTCAGAGCAGCTGGTGCTGCAACCTGAACTTGCTGCAGAGCCCTTTCTTGTAGGCCCCAGTCAAAACGCACAGCTTCCCACATTACTAACAAATGGGTTGTGTTCTCTGTATTCCCAAGCGCGGTATCCAAGTTGCCTCCAAAATTCAGAAGTCCGCTAGAGCCGGGCCTCTTTCTTAGCAGTGGGTGCAAAGTGCGATGATCTGCCCTTTATTGAAGGGATGCCTTGTCATGCCCCAGACCACTGGACCACTAGAAACGTCATCAGTGTGGCAGTCCTTGGAATCCTCATGGAGTTTCTTTCCCAGTATCTTGTGCTCAGGTGCTGTTGCCAGGAAGATGTGAACCCATGGGGGTCCTTGGCTTCATGCAAGAATTCATCAGTGAGCCCTTGACAGAATGAAAGCAAGTTTATTAAGGAAAGTGTATAGAGCAGACTCCTCCATAGATAGAGCAGCCCCATGAGGGGAGATGAATGAAGTTTCAGTCCTTCCTCAGAGAGGGGATTATCATAATACCCTTAATACAATGGGAACAATGGGATTCATAGAACTTCAGGAAGATCAAAACTCCTGTGAATTTTACTGTGATGGGGAGCAAGAGAGTTCACGTAGTCCTGAAGCTAGATAGGGAGTGGGTACCTGTGCTTTTCCCATATGAAAACGAGCTGGTTTTGATCCTTCGTGTTAATGGGAATTGAGAAGACCGTATTTCCTAAGTGACAGATGTTGTATTATCTGTTTTAATAATTACAACACATCCAGCGTGGTGGCAGTGAGAGGTTAAGTTTACAGTCCTCTTTTGTTATTTCAGGGATCAAATAAGTGAATTCCGTACGGGTATACATATGCTTCCAGTCCCTGAGGATGGTGCTTTCTCTGCCATCGTTCACAGCCTGTGGCACCACTTCTGAATATCTCGGCTGGGGGTGGGACAGCTTCAAGTGCTTCCACTCAAGTTTTTCCTGTCAAAACCTGCTTACTCCACTGACCAGGGAACCAATGGGAAGGTTCTGCAACATCTAAGAATTTGGGACCAGCAGTTAGTGTAATGGCTGTGTTGCTGGACTCCCACGTAGGTGACCGCGGTTCGAGTCCCGGACCTGGTGGCTTAAACTCATGCCGGGAGCGTGTGTGTGTGCGTGCCCAAGATCCCAAGAGGAGAATGGAGGAGAAGGGATTGCAGCATGGCCACCCCCCCTGGGGGGTGATTTCCTGTTTTCTGTCTGTCTGGCGAGCGCACGTGCCCTATAGCAAAATCCTCTCAAAAAAAAAAAAAAGAATTCTATATATACTCATGTGGTTATATATGAGCTTATATATATTGTATATATACTCGGCAGCTACGTAGTGGACAGGCCCACTTGAGTGAATAAGCTTGAAATGGAAATTGTTTTTTCTACTGACCTACGAAAACCACGGTACTGTTGGGATTTGGGGGCAGGCCTGCATATGTGTCCAGTGTGTTTTTCATTTCTTTTTCTTTTTTTTCCTGAGAGATTTTTTGCTATAGGGCTCATGTGCTCACCAGAGAGGCAGAGAGAGAGAGAGAGAAAGAGAGAGAGAAAGTGAGGAATCACCCACTGGGGGGATGGCCATGCGCAATCCCTTCTCTTCCATTTTCCTCTCACGATTTTGGGCATGTATGCACACTTACCCAGTGTGAGTTTTACGCCTCTGGGTCCTGGACTTGAACTGCGATTGACTGCATGGGAGTCCAGCAACTATTACGCCATCTGCTGGTCCCAGTCCCCAGTGTATTTTTCAAGCCACTGGGGTGGGGATTCAAACTGCAGAGTTGGCCATTTGGGATCTGGCTCCCTTAACCAGAGAGTCACAGGGGCTGCCCTAAAATACAACTTTATATGTTATTCTCTACTTTGAAATGTACCCAATGAGGATCACTTTCCCTTGCTTCAGATGCAAGTTCCAGCAGGCCTGAAACTTTTCTGTTGACTTTGAGGTATTTAGGTTTTAAGCCCAAGCAGTATGCCCAGCTTAATTAACTTCCTTGTTAACCATTATTTAGCTATTCTCAAAGAACAAGGATATGCCAGTGTGGTGAACAAGCTCATGCCAAAATTTCAGAACTGGGGCCAGCCCCATAGCTGGATCCACATGGCCAACTACAGTTTGAATTCTAGTCCCAGGCAGCTTGAAAGACACACTAGGAAAAAAAAAAAAAAAAAAAAAGAAAGACAAACCAGATGCAGGTTCATACATGCCCCAAATCCCAATGAGATGGAGAAATGGAGGAGAAAGCATTGTGGCAATGACCACATCTCATTGTGGGAGGTGTGGGAAGGTTGCAGATGGAATTAAGTTCGCTAATTAGCTGACTTTTTTTTTTTTTTTTTTTGGAGAGGTTTTTGCAATAGGGCGCGTGCGCTCGCCAGACAGAGTGAGACAGAGAGATAGAAAGCGAGAAATCACCCCCCCAGGGGGGATGGCCACGCCGCAATTCCTTCTCCTCCATTCTCCTCTAGGGATCTTGGGCACGCACGCACACGCGCCCAGCGTAAGTTTAAGCCGCCAAGTCTGGGACATGAACCGCGGTAGACTACGTGGGAGTCCAGCGACATAGCCATTACGCTAACTGGTGGTCCCATTTAGCTGACCTTAATTAAGATAAAGAGATTGCCCTGGATTTTCCAGGTGGGCTCAATGTCATCACAACTGTTCTCAGAACATGGGAGAGAGGGCCAGCTGGTGGTGTGGTGGTTAGGTCAGCTAGAGCCCACATGGCTGATTGCACAGTTCAAGTCTTGAACCTGGTGGCTTGAAAAATATGCCAGGTACGTGTGCATGAGTGCCGAAGAATCCCAACAAAGAGTGGAGGAGAAGGGACTGCCTTGTGGCCATCCCCTGCCCCCCTTCCTAGATCTCTCTCCAGTGAGCACACACATAATAATTTTTTTTTGAGAGAGATTTTTGCTATAAGGCATGTACACTTGCCAGAGAGACAGAAAGAGACAGAAAGCGAGAAATCACCCTCACTCCCAGGAGGGATGGTCACACTGCAATCTCTTCTCCATTCTCTCGGGATCTTGGGCACACATGGACATGTGCCTGGCATGGGGTTCAAGCCTCTGGGTCCAGGACTCGAACCACAGTTGGCCATGTAGGAGTCCAGTGATGTAACCATCTTGCAGTCTGCTGGTTCCAATAATAATTTGTTAAAAAGATGGATGAGGAAGGAGGCAGAGGAATCAGTGTATGAGAAAGACTTGACTGGCCACTGCTGTCTTCGAAGATGAAAGGGACCACAAACCAAGAAATGCAGAGACTCTGAAAGCTGAAAAGGCAAAAAAGGTGGATTCTAGAGGTCTTTTAGAGCCTCCAAAAAGAACACAGTCCTGTCAACACCTTGATATTATCCTAGTAAGAGCCATTTTGGGCTCTTGAACTCCAAAACTGGAAGATACTATGGTGGTTTTTTGTTTTGCTATTTTGCTATAGGGCGTATGCACTCACCAGAGAGAGACATAGAGAGGGGAAGTGGGAAATCACTCCCTTGGAGGATGGTCACATACAATTCCTTCTCCTCCAGTCTCCTCTTGGGATTTTGGGCATGTAAGCATACACACTCGGCATGATTTTCAAGTTGCTGGGTCTAGGACTTGATCTGCACAGTTTGGCCATGTGGGATCCAGCACCTTAATCTCCATGCCACTTGCTAGCCCTCTAAAATCGATGTTGTTTTAAGCCATTAAATATGCAGTAATTTGCAACTGGAAAGGAATATATCTATGAAAACTGGGTTTGTCTTTAGAGGTTTTCTGTTTGTTTGTTTTTTGCTATAGGGCACGTGCGCTCACCAGACAGACAGAGAGAGACAGAGAGACAGAAAGTGAGAAATCACCCTCCAGGGGGGGATCTTCACGCTGCAATCCCTCTCCTCCATTCTCCTCTCGGGATCTTGGGCATGCACGCACACATGCCTGGCGTGAGTTTTAAGCCACCAGGTCCGGGACGTGAACCGCGGTTGACTATGTGGGAGTCCAGCGACATAGCCATTACGCTAACTGCTGGTTCCCTGGGTTCGTCTTTAAAAGCCTCCCCCTTCACTGTGTTTCTAACCCACAGCTTCAATTTAAAGTGACAGTGGAGTTGCATTTCTCATAGGGCTTGGGATGGAAAGTCAGTGTGTGAGGAGTCAGTCCAGAGTCTGAATTAACCTTGAACGCTGCTCATTTTGTAGAAAGCAGGGACCAGGATCCACACTCCCCAAAGTGCCTCTCCAGGGCATCTTCCCACACTGGCACTGGCCAGCCAAACTCACACCCTTTGAAGCTCTCCTCTCTTCCTCTAGGCATATAATTAAATTTGCATAAATTCAAAGCACCTATGTTGCAATGCCGTTGGCATTTCAGGTGTGTTTTTATTTCCTGAGTTTGCAAGGAAAGAAAGGACCCACAAAGCCTTCTATTTGTATTGTGACTTGTTCTTTTTTAGATCAAGCAAACAGAGGAGTGAGAATACAACCCACATCTGTGTGCATATCACCCACTCACAAATTCTAACATGATTCTGCAGTTGAAGATATAAAAAAAAGAGAAAGAAATGTGACACCTGTAGTTGAAATCCAGTGTCCTACTTACCCTTGCAGATGGCATTTGCAGTCCCCTTCTTCCCCTCTCCTCCCAGGAGCCCTCCCTATTAATGATTTTGGTATTTGTAGAGTTCCTGTACATGCTTTTATACTGCTATTACCCAGACCTGGGTATACCCACAAACGATAAAGTTCCGATTTGCACATTTAGAAGCATCACACAGATGGTCTCCTTTTGCAATGTGCTCTTCTACCCGTAGGCTCAGCGTTCTGTTTCTGAGACTTGGTCACATCGACCCACGCAGCCCTGGTTCATTCTTTTTACCTGCTCAGTAATACTCAGTTTTATGAAAATGCAATGTACGGCTTCTGCTCATGGGCAGTGAAGTGGTTCCTAATTTTCCTGTAGTACAAAGCGTCAGTGAACACTCTTGAACATTTCCTTGTGCCCTGTGCCAAGTTTCACCCAAGTATATACTTAGGAGCGAAATTGCTAGGTCAAAGAATGCGTTTAGCTTTAGCATTACTGCTTATTGCCAGACTGCCTTCCTCAGTGGTTATACCAATTTCCCATTGGCAGCATATGAATGTTCCCGTTAATCTGTGTCTTGCCCAAAACATGTTAGTTAGTTCTGCCCATTTGATTGCTAAAGGTTCTTGCCGTTCTCAGGTCATCGTTGTACACATAACCCAATTGATTCTCGAAGGAACCTTGGGCACAGGTGGCACAGGTTGTATTTATGACTGCCTGGTGGACAGGTACGCTGAGGCTCATTGAGGGGCTGAGCACAGCACAGCTAGTTGTGGCCCATCAGGAGCTGAATGAACCCAGGAGTCTTGAGTTCCAGGCATTTATCACATCCGGGGGACCTGGTTATCTGGTCAGAACACAAACTCTGCAGCCCACCTCAAGACTAAAAGCTATTTAAATAACGTGTACCACGCGGTAAATATTAAATAGCCACACTAACAAAGGGCAAGATAATTACCATTTGGGGCCAGCAGGTGGCGTAGAGGTTAGGGTGGCTGGGTCCCACCAGGCCAGCAGCACAGTTCGAGTCCTGGACCTGGTGGCTTGAAAATCATGCTGGGTGTGTGCATGTGTGCCCCAAATCCTGAGATGAGAGTGGCCAATAAGAGAATACAGCATGGCCATTCCCCCGAGAACTGATTTCTCACTTTGTGCCCTATAGCAAACTAAAAAACTTTTTTAACAAAAGAAAATTACCATTTTATGCAGCTTTTTATTTCATTTTTAAACACGTTTATATCCATTCCTTTTTTGGTCCTGACAACAATCCCAGAAGAAAGACTTAGTTTGTTTGTTTGTTTTTTCCTACTTTACAGATAAGAAAAATGAGGCTCAGGCCTGCTGGATCCCACATGGCCAACTGCATGGTTTGAATCCTGGACCCAGTAGGTTGAGAAATACACCAGGCGCATGTGCATGTGTGCTAAGATTCTGAAAGGAGAAATGGAGGAGAAGGGATTGCGACACATCATTCCCCACGGGGGGCAGGGGGTGCTCTCCCTCTCTCTCTCTCTCTCCTCTTTCTCTCTCTCTGTTTCTCTCCAGCAAGCAATGTGCCCTCTGGCAAAAAAGCAAAAAGAAAATAAAAAAGAGTAATGAAGCTCATAGCTAGTCAATAGAAGATGGTCTTGAATATGCTTGGCTTTCAAGTGTCTTCTACAGGTAGACTTGGAGATGGAAGTTCTTACTATGGCCTGCAAGCATTGACGAGCATACCTTCTCTCCTGGCCTCCTGCACAAGCTCCCCCGGCAACTGAGGTCACACCACCGACACGGAGCCTTTCTTCCATGGAGCTGGGCGACGCTCATCCAAGCTTCTGTCAGATGGCAATAACACCCTGAGTCTGCCACCTAACTGATCTGGGACCTGGGGCAAGTTACTTCCTCTCCGAATTCAGTTTCTCATCTGTAACGTGGGGTGGTACACCTGCTTCTGAGCAAGGCCGTGCAGACCAGCTGAGGTAACACATGTACAGAGGCACAGAAAACGCTCTGGTGCTAGCTCTACTGATGAAGCGGTGACGGTGACTTCTGGTCACCCACTGCCACATCCTTGAGTCCTGGACATGAGGGTTTGAAACTATGCCAGGCGGGTGTGCATGTGTGCCTGAAATGTTGAGAGGAGAATAGAGAAGGCATGGCCAAATAACCATCCCTGGGGGGTGATTTCTCACCCTTCCCCACCATCCTGCATCCCCTGCATTGTCTCAGGTGAGTACATATGCCCTACAACTAACTAACTAATTAAATAAATCCCCCCCAAAAGGAAATATGAGAACATTAAAATCTATAGTTTTTTTTTTCATAAAATGCATTTTCCATGAACTTTTGGGAAACCTCTAGTACGAGGGAGCTAAAGCCACCTATTCCACCTACCTCACAGAGCGGTAATATCAGAAAAGATGGTACACGGGAACATGGTACTCTGTAGACCATCCAGTGCCAAGTAAATAAATAGCCATGACTGTGCACATGGCAGTCATTTAGCTGTGGAGGTGAGGAGGGCCCGAGTCATCCACACACTCCCCTCTGGGCCGGGTGCACTTGTGCTGGGGTAGCTGGGGTAGCCTGGGACTTCATCCAGCTTTCCTGGAAACTAAGTCTTAGTTATAACCATGGCCTCCTAAGCTTCCTGTTCTAATCAGGTGAGACTGTCCACCACGGGGACAACCACATGGTCAGCTGATGACAGGAGAAAAGGTCATGGGTCTCCATGGCAAAGTTCAAAACCAGCTCCTTCCCGTGCTAGCTGGGCGACCTAGGAGAGGCATGGTCCCTGTCGGACCCTCAGCTCAATCACTTGTGGAACGGGAGGAATGATGTGATTTCGTGCGCCAGTGAGAGGTAAATGGACTATATATGCTCATGGCGCAGCAAGTCTTCAACAGATAGTTGGCTGCTCAGTTGAGCTCCCCAGGGAGCCTGCTGTGAAGACAAAATGAGCCATGAAGCAAGCTCAAGGTGAACTCACTTTTGCAGCTCCCTGAGGGTAAAACCAAGGCCTGTCTGATTTCCTGGCGATGACCCGGCACTTTCCAGAGTGCCTGGCACGCACACGGAAGGCATGCCACAAACATCTGTGCGTGAATGAAAGGAGGAGTTATCTCAAAATGCCACCTGCAGATGGTTTTAACTTCTCTGTGCCTCAGCCTCCTCATATGTAAAATGGGCAAATCCATACTTACCTGGGAGGACTGTCATAAAAAACAAGGGTCCATGGCAGAAGTTCCACACGTTCTCCAACATGGAGCAGGCCCTGCACCCCATTCCCTGGGCAGACACCACAGGAGGCAGGGGGGTACGTAAGAGCAATGTTTACTGAGCGATACAGGATTGAGTACTATGAGGGCTTCAGAGGATGGAAACGCCCCCCACCCCACCCAGCCACCCCAACACCCAGAGACTACAGTACTTAGGAGTTACACACAACAGCCATAACTGGAGGGTATCTGTTCGTAACAAACAAACCATAGCATATTTATACTGTATCACATCGAGTGATTATAGAAATCCATATATATATTGCTTGTATAAAATCTTTTTTTTTGTAAAAAATATTAAAAAAAAAAAAAAGAAAGTATAAAAAACATGTGCAGTTGAAAGCCCTGCCCGGACAGCCAGTCTGTAAACATTCAGTGAGTATGTGCTTTGGAGGGGCGCCCGCGCCTCAGTGCCCGCAGCAAACTCCAGCAGGGCCGGTGAGGGTGCGCCCAGCTGCCACCTCCCGGGCAGGGCCGCACTGGACCCAGGCAGTGTGACATCAGGGTCAAGGGCAGGGCTGGGGCAGGTGGGTCGCAGTTTCTGAGTTCCATCCACAGCCGCTGCAATTTGGCTGCGATGCATGGCTTTTCCGGCTGTCTGGAGGTCCCTCAGTGGGGGAGGTCCT
The DNA here is from genome assembly GCF_000334495.1 of Tupaia belangeri chinensis. Lineage (NCBI taxonomy): Eukaryota > Metazoa > Chordata > Mammalia > Scandentia > Tupaiidae > Tupaia > Tupaia belangeri. The sequence continues at coordinate 97,939 of NW_006160041.1, read as the reverse complement.
GGCGGAGAGGCCCAGGAGGTGCCTGAGGCTGCCTGGCAGGGTGTCTCTGTGGCCCAGGACCCTCTGTCCTACCTCCTTCAAGCTGGGCCCCAAGCAGGACAGCCCTAACCATGGTCGACTTTGGTCTCAGCGCTTGGTCCCTCTGGGTTTCTTCAGCCCGATCTTCCCCTCGTGTGGCTGACTGCAGCTCCACAAAAACGCCCGGATGATGCTGGCTGGGCCAAACCTCATTGTATAGTTTTTCATGAGCCAAGGGAGGGCCCTCTGGGACCCTCCTCCTCCTCCCTCTTTGTCTCTCCTCCTTCTCCTCCTCTTCCTCCTCCCAGCCCATGGTCACTTCTTGTCGAGCTGTTCCAGCAGCGGGTTGCCTTCCGACTCGGGGGTCTTGACACTGTCAGTGCGGACGATGCAGGTGGGGCGGTG
>NW_006160041.1:64434-97240 GCF_000334495.1 Tupaia belangeri chinensis | reverse complement strand
CCGGTGGGGCGGTGCCGGTTCAGCATCAGGATGAGCTGCTGCCGCTCCTGCTTCAGCTCCTCAATCTGGGTCTTCAGCTCCGCGTTCATGAGTTCTAGCCGCTCAGACTCCTGTGTGCAAAGAGACATGCAGTAAGCTTTCGCTGAGGACTGGCTCTGGGAAAGGCTCTGCCTGTTTTCTGTCTGCCAGGGTGCCCCTGGAGGATGCACAGAAGCTGCGACTGAGCCCTGGAGTTCATTGCATTTCATTGCCACTGGCGGGGTAAATCCAGGTTGTATTCTGGGGCCGGGCAGCTCATGTCCCTCATCCCTCCTCTCCCTCCATCCACTCCTGCACAAATGTGTGAAACACTCTCTAGCCTCTGGGCCTTTGCATGAGAAACAAAGGGTGAGAAAAGGACAGAGGCCAAGTGGGTCTCCAGGTCAGTGGAAGGCCACGGAGGAATGTGAGGTGACCCGCAGCTGCAGTGCAAGGGCTAATGCTTGATGGGTGATGAGTGCGTGTTCGTGGTATTTTGGCCTGTGGATTAGTAAGCCCAGTGTAGGCATGTATTCCTCCTAGAACATGTGCTTCTTAACTACTAGTCTATAATGATTTAATCAATCTTAACTTTTTTTAATTCCCAGTAATCTTTGCCTACAGAGAGAAAATGCACTAGCTCCTGCTAGATCCAAAATGAGCTTTTCTGTAGGCCTCAATGAGATTGCCCAGTGAATTTTCAGCTCAGCTGAAGAAGCTCCGGGGAAAGGAAAAAATATTGAAAATTTTATTTTGGTGAGGGTTTAGATGTTCATAGTAAGGATAGGTGGTGGGCATGTCCATTCAAAGCCTGAGGATCAAAGGGCAAAACCAAAAAGCATCTGAATGACTTTTCTCGGACCGTATCTAAAAACTCAGCACAGGCTTGAGAGCTGACATATATTCAAGGACCAGTGAAGTTTCAGACGGGTGGTTCTCTCTTTTTTTTTTTTAAAATTTTTTTTTTAACTTTATTTATTCATTTAGAGAGACAGACTTTAGAGCGGGAGAGAGAGAGAGAGAGAGAGAGAGAGAACAAGCTGCCAGGTCCGAGACTCGAACCGTAGTCAGCCATGTGGGAGTCCAGCACCCTTAATCACCAAGTCACCTGCCAGCCCCAGACAGGTGGTTCTCAATCTAGAGTGCCTTTACCTTGTAGGAGATGTTTAAAAATGTTTGAAGGGCCTGCCACATACATGGCATTAAGTGCTGTGCATAGGGAGCCAGAACCCACATGGCTGGCTGGTTGGAATCCCAGCCCTGGTAGCTTGAAAACCATACCAAGCACCTGTGCGTGTGTGCCTGAAACCCTGACAGGATAGAGAATGGAGGAAGGATTGTGGTATGGCCGTGTTCCATTGAATGGCGCTCTCTCCTTTCTCTCTGGCGCATGCATGCGCTATGGAAGAAAAAAAAGGAAGGACGGACGGATGGAAGGGAGGAAAAGGAAGAAAGGGAAAGAAAGAAAAGAAAAGGGAAAGAAGAAAGAAGAGAAGAGAAGGAAAGAAAGGAAAAAGGGAGATGTTTGGCTCTGAGTAGGTGGAGGCCATTGATGCCCCAGACATCCTACGTGCACAGAACAGCCTCCCAGCAAGAGCTGTCTGGTCGGAAAAGGCAATAGTGCCAAGACAGCCGGTGCAGTAGTCACAGAGCAGGCTGGGGTTGCAAAGGTGACAACTGGACAGCTGGAGAGCCCATGAGGGGCCCCCGCCCCGGCGGAAGGCAGGGTGCAGTTGGAGCAGTTTCCCTCTAGGGGGCTCCCTCCAGTCACTCGGCAGGGGTGATACATTCATCGCCCAAACAGTTTGACTGAGCAGTTCCTTGTGTTTGTCTGCAAGGCAGCGCCATGAGAACCAGGGAGCCAAGAGCTGCAGAGGTTGCAGGCCTTGTGAGCAGACACAGGGAGAAGATAGCCTCAAACAGGAAAGAGAAGGGGCTGAACCATGCCTGGGAAGCTGGCTTGGTCCTCTGTTTTCAGGTTTTCAATAAGTCCATCTCTGAAGGCCAGCAGAGACCCTATGTGGGCAGCTAGGTGCCAGTTTTAGCCACTTGATCACTGGCTCTGACTAGCTGGTAACCTTGGCAATGTCTCACAATCCCTCTGAGCATTTATTTGCCCCCAGCCCACGGTATTAGCTCCATCTTCAAATTCTCCCAAGCCTCTGCCTCTAGGAATCTCAGGGCCGTCTGGCCACCAGGAGTGTTTGCTGAGGACCGGCTACGTATGACGGATGCTCTGGGGAATCTGAAGGCTTGAGGGGGAGCTTCCACTCTAAGAGGAAGACATCTAGATGGCAGGGCAGAGCTTACTGTGTGCCCATCGGCCACACAAGGTTTCGAAGACCTTCCGCGAGAATTAATTAGTGCAGTCAGACCTTGGAATTAATAGATGGGTTGGCTGTGGTTGGATAGAAGGGGGAGGGAATTTCAGGAAAGGAGCCCTGAGTGAACAAGCACACAGACAAGGGGAAGCTTAAGATGTGTGTAGAGGATAAAAATGTAACACTGTCCACAGGTCTCTTTAGGACACAGTAAGGTAGCAAGCAGGAAAGGTGGGTTTAGAGCCAGATTGCCACTCTGGGGAAACTCCAGGTTTAGAACCAGAGTCTCGAGCAAGTTTTCAAACTGACCTGTGCCTTGGTGATCATGTCTGTAACAAGGTGATGATCGTGAGGTTTACATGAACTCACATGAGAAAGCATTTTGTAAACTGGTTAGAGAGGCTTAAAGAATTTGGATTTTAACCCATGAACAAGGATAGTTTAAAGAAGAAAGAGAAAAGAAGGAAGACGTTTCAAAGAAAAATCAGCAGGTCTGGAGCTGGCTCTGTAGCCTGGTGGTTAAGAGAGCTGGAGCCACATGGGCCGACCATGTAGTTCAAGTCCCAGACCCGGTGGTTGAGAAACATGCCTGGCACATGTACGTCCATGCCCAAAATCCCCAAAGGAGGGAGAAGTGGAGGAGAGGGGATTGTGGCATGACCATGACCTCTTGGAAGGTGCTTTTTCCTCCCCCTCTCTCCCTCTCTCTTTCTGTGAGTGCACATGCCTTCTGGCGAATTAAAAAGAAAAAAGAAATCTTCAGGTCTAGATTTTGAGAATGAAGAAGATAAGAGAGCTGGCTGCGAGCCTGAGGAAAGGGTCTGAGGAACAGAGCTAGAGGGGAAGCTGTTTTGGAGAGTGATGAATAGGGCAAGGGAAGAGTCCGGCTAAAAAAAGATGGGTTGGGGGAGGGACCAGCAGATGGTTTAGTGGTTAAGGTGCTAGACTCTCACATGGCTGACCACAGTTTGAGACCCAGACCTGGCAGCATGAAAATCATGCCAGACACATGTGTGTGCATGCCTCAAATCCCAGGAGAACGGAGTAGAAGGGATTGCGGTGTGGCCATCCCCCTTGCGATTTCTCACTTTCTCTCTCTCTGTCTCTTTCCAGTGAGTGCGCACATCCTATGGCAAAAAAGAAAAGGGGGGGTGGGGAGCAGCTGGTAGCATGGAGGTTAAGGCAGCTAGATCCCACATGTCCAACTGCATGGTTCGCGTCACAGACGCAGCAGCTTGAATTCTGGAAGGAGAGAGAAATGAAGAAGGGATGGTAGAGTGACCCTCCCCTCTTGTGTGGGGGAGTGTTCTTTCTCACTCTCCCTCCTCACTCTGTCTCTCTCTGATGAGTACAGGTGCCCTCAGGCAAAATAAAGAAAGAAATAAACAATGACAAAAAAAGCAAATCAAGTTTGAAGTTAAAACTAGACATGTAAGGGAAAATAGCCAACATGCAAAAATCTAAAAGTAGCACACACAGATCCATGCCTGGAAACTCCTATGGGTCAAACCAACCCTTAAAGTGAACATCTGTGTTGTACAAAAAGACCAGTGAGGGAAGGCGGGCTTGCTTCTCCCGAGCAATTAGCATAGGAACAGCATCGCATTCTGCTGGTTTTAAACTGTAGAGTGGACGGTGGGCCATCTCAGATTCTAGCTATCTGGCTGTCAGAACTGTTATTAGTTTCATTCCCTTCATCCTCAAAGAGTTATTGGTTGTCGCCACACACTCATTTATTATGTAACAGAAGTTGAGTTCAGAAGAATCTTTTTTTTAACCATGATTGTAGAAGTGGTCTGTGGCTTTGTAACAGCAATTACCTGATTTGCTTTCCTAATTGATGTAAGAACTGGCCTAGGATCTTCCCCATGTTATTATGAAGTGTCTGCATTTTTGTTTATTGCTTTGCCTTCTGGTAGATATTTATTGCCCTAGAGAAAGTGAAAACATGTTTTGTTTTAGAAAAGAATGAGTGTGAGTGAAGGCCCTGACTCCCACACTGTGGTCAGCAAAGGCGGTAGGAAAAAATACAAGGAGGTGGGCCAGCAGATGGTGAGGTAGCAGGTTCTGGATCACATAGCTGACTCCATGGTTCCAGTCCTGGGCCTGGCAGCTTGAAAAGCATGCCGGCTGCATGTGCATGCATGCTCAAAATCCCGGGAGGAGAATGGAAGCGACTAGAGGGGACTGCGGCATAGCCTTCCCCTCAGGGGTTTTTTCTCACTCTCTCTCTCTGTCTTTCTCTGGCAAGCATTCATGCCCTATGACAAAAACCCGAAAGAAAAATAAAAAGAAAACAAAAGAAAAACAAGGAGGTAAGGAGCTGAGAGTCCTGTCTTTTCATCCTGGCTTTGTGACCTTGGTCAACAAAGGTCCCCTCTCTGGACCTCAGTTTTCTTTCAGAAAATAGGATGATCAGCCCAGGGGACTTGAAGCATTAAGATTCTTTGACTCTGACTCTATTTAGAAAATAAAAACAAAAGTTAGCCTAAGACATATAGAAGAGAATTCTACTAACTTTTTATGAGTTGGAAAGCAGCCTGCGAGCATGAAAGATCTCTCTGGATAAAAATCCTGCTCTGCTACCTGCCGCCGTGCTGCTACGAATGAGTTTTGCAAGTTCTCTGAGTCTGGGCTAGCTGAACAGAGGACGGGGCAGTAGAGAAAGCCCTCGGTTCTAGCCCTGTCTTAACTGCTGTGTGACCTTGAGCATGTCCTCAACCCCTCAGGATCTGCACCTATAGAATGGGGCCACCTATGTCCTCCCAGAGTCACTGTGACCGTCAAGGAGAGATGACTACAAAGAGCACAGTTACTACTACCAGACCAGAGAAACTGAGTTAGGCACAGCAGCAGGACAGAGGCCAGTGTGACAGAAGGGAGAAGCCTCGGGGCTGCTGCTCCTGCCTGCAGACAGAGGAGGAATCGAGGTATATCGCCCACTCACCCACTGTGCAGTGGGCATGCACTCACCGCTGCCTGGCGGGCTGGCTGGGTCAGCAAATGAGTGAATGAGTCGCAGCCCACTACCTGGTAGCAGTGTGACCTTGGGCAAGCAACCTGACCTCTCTGAGCTACAGGTCAATCTTCAAAATGGGGGTAATTAATCATTGTCTCACTGGAAGGTTATAAGGATCAGAAAAGGCACGTGAAATGCCTGGCAGCCAGCAGGCGCTCGCAGGTGCTGCTAGAATGTGACAGGCAGCAGGCGCTGTTCATTTGGCACTGACCGTTCACTGCTCTGGGTTGGTGGTCTACTGTCTACTCAGGCCTATCAGAAGGCAGGGATCTTATATGAAGCGCCTCTGTTCCCAGCTCTGCTCACGGCAGTGCTCTGTGCTGGAAATGAGATCCGTGACACCTCGTCCATTTTTTTTCTTTTTTTTGGAGAGGTTTTCGCTATAGGGTCCGTGCGCTCGCCAGACAGACAGAGAGAGACAGAGAGACAGAAAGCGAGAAATCACCCCCCAGGGGAGATGGTCACACCGCAATCCCTTCTCCTCCATTCTTCTCTCGGGATCTTGGGCACGCACGCACACGCACCCGGCATGAGTTTTAAGTCACTGGGTCCGGGACTTGAACCGCGGTCGACTACGTGGGAGTCCAGCAACATAGCCATTATGCTAACTGCTGGTTCCCACCTCGTCCATTTTGAGGGCCCTCGTCTTAGCAAATTCTCAAAGACTTGCAGCCCATTGCTGAACTACCATCTCTTACCAGAAGGTTCCCAGCTCTAGGAGTGTAGCTCCAGCTCCTGCCTGTAATACCCACTCCCCCACCCTGGATATTAATGGCCCAGGGGACACAAGGCCCCGCACTGTCTACATCTGTGACCTCAGAACAGCCTCTGATTATTACAAGCATGAGGCGACCCACAGATTCCCAGTGTCAGAGACACCAAGACCAACCCAGCCTTGTCTTCACGGCTCCCACAAGTGACCGTATCTGTTCTCCCTTTGTGCACCCCAGGGCACCTTGCACGAGGCCAGGCATCAAGAACATGTTTAAAATATTCGGGAACCAGCAGCTAGCGTAATGGCTATGTCGCTGGACTCCTACGTAGTCGACAGCGGTTCGCGTCCCGGACCAGGTGGCTTAAAACTCACGCCGGGAGCGTGTACGTGCATGCCCAAGATCCCAAGAGGAGAATGGAGAAGGGATTGCAGTGTGACCATCCCCCCTGGGGGGTGATTTCTTGCTTTCTGTCTCTCTGTTTCTCTCTGTCTGGCGAGTGCACACGCCCTATAGCAAAAACTTCTCCAAAAAAAGAAAAAAAAAAAAGAACATGCTTTAAAATATTTGTTGCATCAATGAATGGACAAAGGAATGACTGACTAAATGAATGACCAAGAGCCAGTTTCACAGTGTTAAGGACACAGGCTTTGAGGTTAGCCTCAGGCTTGAATCTCCGTTCTACCACTCTGATGCTCAAGAGTCCTGGGCAAGGGAACCAGCAGTTAGCGTAATGGCTATGTCGCTGGACTCCCACGTAGTCGACCGCGGTTCGTGTCCCGGACCCGGTGACTTAAAACTCACGCCGGGCGCGTGTGCGTGCATGCCCAAGATCCCGAGAGGAGAATGGAGGAGAAGGGATTGCGGCGTGACCATCCCCCCTGGGGGATGATTTCTCGCTTTCTGTCTCTATGTCTCTCTCTGTCTGTCTGGCGAGCGCACGCGCCCTACAGTGAAAATCTCTCCGAAAAAAAAAAAAAAAGAGTCCTGGGCAAGTTAGTTAACCCCACTGGTGCCTTAGTCTCTTCTGAAGAAAGAGAATAATGAAGGTACCTACCACATTTGATTATCATGCCAATGAAATGAGATTTTATACCCACACACACATATATATAGAGAGAGAGAGCACTTAGCACAGCACCCAGCTTTATAAATGTTGGCAATTATTGTTAATTACTGTATACGTTTAGATGAATACATGACCCATGTTATCATATATTGTTACTGATTAGTAATGAACCAATAAGTGGGGGTGGGGAGACTGAAGATTATTGGCTTGTACTAATTAGCTTTCGGTCACGTTTCCTCACTGCCATCGACCACTTTTTTTTTTTTGGAGAGGTTTTCGCTATAAGGCGCGTGCGCTCGCCAGACAGACAGAAACAGAGAGACAGAAAGCAAGAAATCACCCCCCAGGGGAGATGGTCATGCCGCAATCCCTTCTCCTCCATTCTCCTCTCGGGATCTTGGGCACGCACGCACACGCACCCGGCGTGAGTTTTAAGCCACCGGGTCCGGGACGCGAACCGCGGTCGACTATGTGGGAGTCCAGCGACATAGCCATTACGCTAACTGCTGGTTCCCGCCATCGACCACATTTTAAAAACTGTTTTGTCTTTATTCATGATAGAGTACATGTGTGCACATGCACATAAAAGCAAGAGAGAGTGACGAGCACCCTCCACAGGGTCTGCTCACGCTGTGATCTCTTCCTCTAGTTCTCCAGCCCGGTGGACTTGGGCACGTGCACGTGTGCCTGGCGTGTTTCAGTGGGCGGGGCCAGGATTCAAGCTGTGCTTGCCTCGTGGGATGTGGGTCCTCTTGAACAGCACCCCGCTACTGTGCCATGGAGCCAGCCCTCGTTTTTTTTTAAGTTATTCATTTAAACTTAATTCTACTAACTTTTTATAAGAGTCGAGAAGCAGCCTTGTGTGCCCTTCCAAACATGAAAGACCTGTCTAGATTAAAATCCTGACCTGCTGAGGCCAGCTGGTGGCATGGTAGTTAAGACGCTGGATCCCACATGGTTGGTCACAGTCCCAGACATAGTGGCTTGAAAACAAAATCACACTGGGTGCATGTGTATGTGCTTAGAATCCTGAGAGGAGAATGGAGGAGAAGGGAGGAGAAGGGACTGTGTATGGCCATCCTCCTGGGAAGCGATTTCTCTCTGTCTCTCTTCAGGGAGCACATGTGCTCTATGGCAAAAACCTTAAAAAAAAAAAAAATCCTGATCTTTTCCTGATCCTGATTCTGATCTGAGAGAGAGGGGATGTTCCTAACAGGGTCTTTCACACCATGGCAGGTACAGGTGGGTGTGCCTGGCACACTCAGGGCGGTCTCAGGATGAGAACCCAGGACCTCTTCCATATGGTTTGAGTATTATTGCTGCACCACTGCCTGGCCCTCCATCTACCTTTTTTTGGGAGAGGTTTTTGCTATAGGGCGCATGCGCTTGCCAGACAGACAGAGAGAGACAGAGAGACAGAAAGCGAGAAATCACCCCTAGGGGGGATGGCCACACCACAATCCCTTCTCCTCTACTCTCCTCTCGGTATCTTGGGCACGCACGCATACACGCCCAGCGTGGGTTTTAAGCCACCGGGTCCGGGACTTGAACCACGGTCGACTACATGGGAGTCCAGCGACATAGCCATTACGCTAACTGCTGGTCCCTCCATCTACCATTTTTAAGATGCAGGAAAGACCCAAGAGACAGAACTCAGGTGAAGAGAAAGAACAGACATTGCTTGGCGCCTTCCATATGCAAAAGTAGGTAAGGCCAGGAGGAGAATCCAGTCTTGGCTGACCTTTGCATGCAGAGGTGACCTCTGAGTCCTGTGGCAGCACCAAAGAGCAAAGAGATCATCTCTAACGGTGCCAAGGCGCCGGCCAGGTGGGTTGCAGGGCTGTATAAGCCACCTGTAGCTATGGGAAGGAACTTTGCACCAAAGCAGCTGGCCTGCAGCTGTCTCCAGTGCACACAGGCATGATGTCACCACCTAGCTTCATTAGCACCCACCCTGACAACTATGGAAGCTACGACGGACAAAAAATGAGTAGTGGCCATCCTGGGCCAAGGTGTCACCAGCACCAGGGGTGTAACCTCAGCCGTCAGTAATTAACAACAGTTGCCTGCTCCTCCCTGCTCTGGCTGTCAGGATCTGCATGGGCAGGCGTGCTGCAGGGGTCTTGCTCTTGGGCTGTTGGGGATCGGGGAGGGGTAGTGGACAGAAGGTGGGGAAGAGCTGCTGGCAGCCACCAGCAGACACACACTGATGCCATGCCTGGTCCTAAGAGCCGGGCAGGCCTCCTCGCAGGCTGCTGCCCTGCTCACCCGCTGCAGAAACTCTGTGCGTTCCTTCTTCTTGTTCCGGCATCGGGCTGCTGCGACTTTGTTCTTCTCCCGACGCCTTTTCCTTCGCTCCTCTTCCTCGTCTAGCTGTGAGGGCACAGAGCCACTGATTAGACACTGCGGCAGGCCTGGAGAACAGCTTCCCTCCCGATGCACAGAGGGACAGAGGGACAATGCCCCCTTCCTAACCCACACCTCAGGAATTCTGTGGTCCCTTCTGCCCACCTCCTCTCTGGAGGGATAGAGCCATTTCCAGCCAGTCCAAGGAGCCTCTGGGAGCAGGCAGGCATCCCAGAGAGGAGTCAGTGTCCCAGAGAGGCAGGGCTACGTGGGTGCTGGCAGAGCTCGGCAGGCCGGGAGCCTGGCGAGTCTACTCACCAGAGGTGGCACCCAATGGGCAGTAGGGGCCTGTTCTCCTGCCCAGCCCAGGCCCTCTGGCCACGATTTTCCAGGCCAGCAGTTCCCAGGCACTTCCTTTAAAAAGGCCTGGGGTGAGGCACAGGTTTCACATTCCACCCTCACCCCTTCCCACCCCCTGAATAACTCCACCTGCCCTCTTGCCCTCTGTTGGGAGTTTAAACCTTCTTTGCTCCTCCACCCTCTCGGTCCTTCCAAATGCTGGATCTGCTTCCTGTTGCCACTAAACAACCTCCCTCCTCAGCCTCCTCACCTGCTTTAACCCTTTTCTTGCCTTTGCATATTTGTCCCCAGAATACCCACCCAGAGAGAACTGAGGACCCCCAGGATACATGCCCAGAGGCCTCCAGGCTTGCTTTGGAGAACCTACTAGAACGTTCACCATGCATGAAATAGGGCCCATTAAATGAGCCAGCAACACCAACTTTGAGTCAAGGTTGCACCTATTATTGCTCATTGGTAATAATAATGAGATGGGACTAGATGGTGGCACGGGGGTCACGAGACACTCTGCAAGGCTGACCCACATAAGAAGTTCTGGTCTATACCCAAACACCTCGCTAACTATGCTGGGCACGCATATGCCCACATCCAGGGCTCGGGGTTGGGGGTGAACAGCAGTGGCAAGATGCTGTTGGGTGTGCTGACTCTTTGTCTCTGTCTCTCTGTCCCTCTAGCTCATAGAAGAAATAAATACACTTAAAAAAAATAAAAAACAGGAAGAGCTGCCATTTGTCACTTGGTTGGCCAAATGCTTTAAATACATGTCATTTACTCCTCACAAGCAAAGTCTCATGAGGAAGGTGCTACAATGGTCCTTTTTTTTTTTTTTTTTTGGAGAGGTTTTCGCTGTAGGGCACGTGCGCTCACCAAACAGAAATTCTCCATTCTCCTCTCGGGATCTTGGGCACGCACGCACACGCGCCCGGCGTGAGTTTTAAGCCACCAGGTCCGGGACTTGAACCGCGGTCAACTACGTGGGAGTCCAGCAACATAGCCATTACGCTAACTGCTGGTTCCCACAATGGTTCATTTTAAAGATGGTGAGACTGAGGCTCAACAGGTCTATCTGCCCAAGACTGCACAACTAGGAAATGGCAGAGCCAGAATTGAAACTCAGACGTCTCCAGCACTGACTTCCCGCTCTTGGCCAGGAAGCCCACACAGCTCAGCCCGTCAGGAGCACTCCTACATGGTACCTGTCACTGACCATGACCTACCTGGAAAACCTGCAGGCACACTGGACCAGCTGGGCTGAGGACGGCCCCCAGTTAGAGGCCATTAGGGAAGTCATTGACTGCCCTGGGCTTGCCTACCCTCACTTCTCAGGGTGTGGAGGTGGTGACTGGCAGCCCGAGGCCTAGAGCAAGCACTCAGCCCAAGGGCTACAGGCCAGGGAAATAAATAGCCTCTCCCGGCATGCACTCCCGGCATGCTCTGGGAGCTCAGGACAGAGGCTCGGGCCCAAGACCAGCACCACAGCCATTGGCACAGGCCCTGGCAGGGTGGCCCTTCCTCCCCGCCCCCACGCTGGGCTTCTCTCTGACACTCCCACGCACCTGGGAGGCCGCTGGAAAGGCGCCTTGTCAACACCACCGCACCCAACCACCTCCCAGCCCCTTGGCTGCCTTTGAAACCGACCCAGAAGTGACAGCTCCTCTGGCTGACCCAGCATCTGGGAAAATAGAAACCTGGCCGAAATCGATTCCGCCCAACCTCAGCCTCACCCCCAACAAGGCGAGGTAACCGTGACGACAGGCAGAGGGAAGGAACTGGAGGAAGTGGCTGGCAGTGCAATCTCCCCTCGGCCGAGAGGGTTTGCCCACAAACTGCCAAGGTGATGTGTGCAGCCTGCGCATTGCAGGGCTCAGGTCTCCTGGGTAGCCCTGGGAGACACAGCTTCTGTCCTCCAAGACCCAGCTCCCACCCCTACCCCCGCGCAGGGCCCACTTCCACAGAAAGTCGGAACAAGCGGAAGCTGCTTCTGCAGCCGATGCAGAGAGGCTCCGCGCTGGAAGGAGGCTTCAGAGAACACTGGCCTGGCTAATGCCACAGCAGGATCTGTTCCACCCAGTCTGCTCAGCCATCAGTCCCCTCCTGCCGTCACCTTCTACCTCAAATGTCACTCTTCTCCAAGCCAGCCAGGCCTTCCAGCTGAGCAAGATGATCTTTCTGTCACTCTTTTTTAATTTTTTTAACTTGCTATAGGACTCATGTGCTAGTCAGAGAGAGAGAGGGAGAGAGGGAGAGGGAGGGAGAGGAGTGGAGAGAGGAAAAAGCACCCACATGGGAGATGACTACACCACAGTCCTCCTTCATTCTCTTGAGATTTTGGGCATGCACGCACATGCACTGTCAGGTCCAGGACTCTAACTGCAGTGAGTCAAGTGGGATCCAGCTGCCTTAACCACAGCACAAACGGGTTGGTCCTGGGATAACCTTTCTCCACTTGGTAAATTCATTCAGCCTTCAAGAGTAAATGTCCTCTTCTCCTCTGACTCCCAGCTAGAACAGACTGCTCCTTCTGGGCTGCTAGAGCACCCAGTCTCTACCACATCCCACCACAACCCCCGGTCCATATAGCACCTGTCCTCCCTGCCAGTCTGGAGGACAGGGACCTGGGCACCTGGCACAGAACATATTCAGTAGGGACTCAACAAATGTGACTCAGATGAGTGGGTGGGGTAAAGTCCACTAGAGAAAGATGCCACAGGCTCAGACTCTAATTATTAAGTGATGATCTCCCACGTGTGCATTGGCATAAACCTTCCCCAACATTGCCAGGAGCCTCTTAGCTCTGTCTGTAGGAGGCCAACAATGCTTGTGGATGGGGTCCTGCCTTGCCCAGAAGCATGTCGGCTGAAGGCAGGGTCTAATTTGGGAGCATAGGCCCCTGGTGGCTGTGATGGGTCTGCACGAACACTAAGCAGGCCCAAAGAGAATTCAGGGTGTGCACTTAGACCTAAAGCCTCTGTCCCATAGCTGCCACCAGCTCCAAGCCTGTCTCAGCCCTTTCTTGCAGTTAGGCCCCTCCAGCCTGACACCTTCCAGTAAGGCAGGACGTGGTCCCAGAGCCCCATTGCTGACCCTTCCCCATGGAAACTGTGCTGCCTCTTCTCAAATCCTCCTGTGGTTATTTAAGAGTTGTCCAGAGGAGACAGAGAAAACAGCTGTGGAGGCCCGAGCAGGAAAAAGATAGGCGTTCAGCCTCTTCCACCCCCATGGCTACCTCAGCCTCCTCTCATGGACCCTGTGGGGTGCTGCATCCTGACTGGGCCCGCTTGGGTACTCTCCCGGGCCCTCTTCCAAGGCTCTTCTTTTGTCCCCAGAGTCAAGGCTGCTGCCTCCCCCCTCCTAATGCTTCCTGAATTCTCAAGAGCATTTGGCCGCGAGTGGGTGAGAGACAGCACAGTGTTTTCACCACAGACATCTAAAACCAGAACCCCAAATTGGAGAGGATGGTTTTTCTGCAGACACAGCTGGAAGAACCAGGATGTTGGAGGAGGAGGCAGCTTTGACGCGTAATACATTTAAAGAGCCAAGAGCTGAGACTGGGGGTGCTCAAACTTACTTCTGGCTCTGTCTCCCCCAAATTCCCAGGAAGGCCCAAGGGCAAAGCTGTGTCCTGGCAGGGAGGGGTGCCCCTGTGCTGTACTTTGCATCGGAGGGAGGGACTGGGGGACACCCAAGAGAGCCCTCAGTTAGTCAGCCCCTCCTCACCCATGCCCTTCATCAGAAAGGCTGTTCTCAAGCCTCTGCTGGGGCCCAGAGAGACCCTATGCCGTGGCCACAGCTGACTAGACAAGGTATAAATGGCTGACCTGAGTTGGGCTATATTCACTCTCCTAGAGTTTGAAATTGACCCAGAGATGCTAAGTGCTGGACTAGGGGACATGCAGGGTGGGGTGACTTTAGCCATGTTCCAGGGAAGCTGGGGAGAGAGGAGCAGAGACCAGAGGCCATAAGTAAGGTAAAACCACAGCTAGAAGGCCCAGACTGATGGTATAGGCAATAGCAAACTGAACTGCCATGCCGAAAGCCTCACGGCCAACTGCTAGTTCAGATCCCCGGATGGCTTAAAAACATACCGGGTGCACATGTGCGTGCCCAAGATCCTGATGAGCTGGAGGGCCATGGAGAGGGGCTCTGTCTCGCGCATGCGCACACATGTGCTCTCTATCAGGAATAAAATAAGCTTTCAAAAGGAAAACACTCAGCTATAGGAGGGAGTCAGAGAGATGAACAGAGAGACAAAGAAGGGAGTGCTGGCAGGTGGCGTGGTGGTTAAGGTGCTGGACTCCCACATGGCTGATCATGGTTCAAGTCCCGGACCTGGCAATTTGCTTTCTCATTTTTTTTCTCTCTCTGTTTCTCTCTAGTCAAGTTAAAAATAATAACAAAGTTAAATGAATAAATAATTCTTAGAGAGAGAGAACACATAACAGAGAAAAGCCAGGCCTGGACCAGGGAAAGCAAGCAGGGAGGCTCATCCTTGGGCTTGTGCGTGTGGTGCAGGGTCAGCACCTGAGTGAGCGCCTCAATCGTCAGGCCTAGGCAGCTCACCTAGGCTTGCTCACACTGGTCCAGCCCCTGAGCAAGAGAGCTCCAGACAGAGAGGGGCAGGGACAGGGACAGAAAAAGCAAGACAGGAAAACACATGGAACACAGAGAGACAGAGGCAGGGTAACAGAGAGAACACAGAGACATAGGTGCAGGCAGATGGTGCAGACAGAGGGACAGATGCAGACAGACAAAGCATGCACAGAGAAAGAAACTGTGTTGGTTCTATGATTCCACTCCGTGAGGCCTGACTGTGCTCCTGTCCTTGGGATCTGTGATGGTACCCCTGAATCTGTGCTGAAAGTCCCTTCTTTAGCCTAGAGGGAGTTTGCCACTGAGAGATGCCCAGGGCACCAGAGATCCACCTTTGCAAAATGAACTGGTGGTGGAGGAGCAAGGGAGAAATCTCACCCAGAAGCAAAGCTTCTAGAACTGCTAGGAGAGCTGCGAGCCTGGAAGCAGAAGAGCCCTTGGGCTGCAGCCAACAATACGCAGAGGTGAGGGGGTCACCTCAGTTAGTGTCATATCCCTGGATTAGAGGGTCTCAGGGACCAGCAGATGGCGTAATGGTTATGTCACTGGACTCCCATATGGCCAATCACAGTTTGAGTCCTGGACCCCACCACTGGAAACTCACACTGGCATGTATGCATGCATGCCCCAAATCCTGGGATGATAAGGCATTGTGGCATGGCCATCCCCCTTGGGGGTGATTTCTCACTTTCTGTCTTTCTTTCTCAGTCTCTCCAACAATCACAAGCACCCTATAGCAAATCTCTCTCTCTCTCCCCCGCCCTCTCAAAAACTAGGCATCCCTAAAGACAGCTTAATGAGGAACTATTGGGTCATCAGAAAAGTCATGATGTATTTCTTCATGTTTTCCAATAGTGAGAGGGTGGACAGAGCTTTGGGAACCTGGAACCAGCAACAGGGAGGAGTTTCTAACCACCCAGGGCTAAAGGGGCTGGGGGGGGCGGGGGCAGGAGTGTCCTGGAACGCAAGGGACGGCCGTTGCTGGCAATGGGAGAAGGTCATGGACAGAGCTGCGATCTTCACTAGAGTCACTGTCCGGCGGGCACTCGGCAGGGAAGGTCTGGGGGAATGAGTACCTCAAAGATCCTCTCCCTCATTGGTGTCTCTCATTGCCCAAGCCCAATGGGAAGCCAGGTTGTAAGGAACTCTGGGTAAGGCTGTTCACCCAGGGGAGCCACTTGGGACACAGAGCAGGGAGGGATGGGAGTGGATATGACGGGCAGACGAGAACGTGGCCCTACACCTGTGACCCACGTCAGCTCACCACAGTATCAACCCCATCAGGGTTGGCAGGCAGGAGGCAGTGACAGCCACAGCTGCGAAATCCTTCTGGGAATCCTGACCTTCCTCACAGCTAGCACCTCCTGAATACTCACCAGGAGGCAGGCACCGTGGCGTCTCCTCACATGCACAGTGTGGTCCCGACAGCAGCCCCAGCCTCACCGGAGCATGTGTCAGACTCATGGGATCTGAAACCTCACCTCAGACCTCCTGCATCAGAATCTGCATTGTAATGAGGTTCCCAGGTGATTCGCCTGCACAGAGAAGTCTGCGCCGGATGCAATTAAGGGCTGCTTGAGTTTCTCTTCCTATCCATATCCCTCCTCCAGCTGTCCTCGTTTTAGTCACTAACACCACCATCTACTTGGCTATTCAAGCAAAAAACCAACCTGGGAGTCATCCTTAACCCCTTCTCTCCCATAGTCCACTTAGCAGGCTGGAAGACATCTCGAGGCCCGACTCACACTGATCCACCCAGTTCTGAGGCCTCGGCCCAGGAAGACTGGGATGCCTCACAAGGTTCTTTCCTTGTTAAAACAGAAATCAGCTCCTCTCTTAAAAACTCTTCGACTGCTACACAAGTGGAACAAACTCCAGGCTCCTCTGCAGGGCCACGGAACTGAGGAAGCCCGGTCTGCCTGCTCTCCACCCTTTTTACTCCTCGACGGCAGCAACAGAGTCTCCTCACTCTTTCTCAGAATGTCAACTTCTTCCTGGTCCCTGGGATTGGCATTTGCTGTTCCCAATGCAGAGATGTCTTGTTGAAACCTTCACTGACCACCCAATCTAAAAGCAAGTGCCCACACCCCGTTGTTTCCTTCAAGGTGATTTTCACGAACTGCACTTACCTTTTTTTTTGAGAGATCTTCACTGTAGGGAGCGTGCGCTCGCCAGACAGAGAGAGAGAGACATAGAGACAGAAAGCGAGAAATCACCCCCCAGGGGGGATGGTCACGCCGCAATCCCTTCTCCTCCATTCTCCTCTCGGGATCTTGGGCACGCACGCACACGCGCCCGGCGTGAGTTTTTTAAGCCACCGGGTCCGGGACACGAACCGCGGTCGACTACGTGGGAGTCCAGCGACATAGCCATTACGCTAACTGCTGGTTCCCTGCACTTACCTTTTCACGTACGCGCCTGCCTGCCAGTTGTCAGTGTCCCCTAGGAACATCCATTGACCTGTTTACAGTTCACCTATTTATGTACTATCTTAGTCTGTGCCATTACCACCCGTCCAGTTGGAGCCGAGCATGGCATAGAATGGGCCCTCAATAAATATTTATTCATTAAATCCTTGGTCATTCGTTTTCCAGCTCTGTAAATCATTTAGGACAGTTATTTTATACTCCCTACTTTTATAGATGGAACTAAGGCTCTTGACGCTTCCTGGATGGTAACAGCTCAGAATTCTAATCCAATCCTTTGGACCCGGCACATGGTGCTTCCTGCTCTTCCAAGGGCAGGTGGTCTGTGTGTCTCTCCTGCATGAGGTAACAAGGCCCCGAGCTTTTGCAGCTACATCCTGGTGAAGGGAACTTGGAGCAGCAGCAGATCTAAGGGCAATGAGCACATCGATTTTCCAAATTTGAATTAAAAAAAAAATCTTTTTTATTATTATTATTATTATTTTAAATTTTGCTATAGGGCATATGAGCTCACAAGAGAGAGAAAGAGAGAGAGAGAAAGTAAGAAAGCAAGTCACCAGGTCCAGGACTCAAACCATGGGTCAGCCACATGGAAGTCTAGCACCATAACCACCATACCACCTGCTAGCCCTGGGCTTATTTATTTATTTATTTTTAATTTATTATTTTTTAGAGAAATTTTTGCTATAGGTGCGTGCACTCACTGGAGAGACACAGAGAGACAGAAACTGAGAAATCACCCCCCTGGGAATGGCCACACCACAATCCACTCTCCTCCATTCTCCTCTTGGGATCCTGGGCACACATACATACCCATGCACCCAATGTGAGATTCAAGTCTCTAGGTCCAGGACTCGAACCACAGTCCAATATAAGATGTAACTGTCAGACTCACCACTCTTTTCTGGTCTGCCCCACTGTGGTCCTGTTTCTCAGGCTCCCTCTGCAGGCCATGCAGCGTTCCCACATGGCAACCATGGCCCAGAAACCAGAGGTCTTAAGCATTTTCACAAATATATCTTGGGGGACCCACAAAGAGACAGAATGAGAAAGAGAAATGCTGCTGTCAGCCCAAGGCACTGAAAACACAGACTCTCCCACATGGACAAAGCAATGAGGGGAACAGGACTAAAACAGGTGAGGAGCAAAAACTGCGGGGTAAGTAGAGGCTCCACCTCCTGCTAAGAACTGGGAGCCAGGCAGAGGAAACCAGGCTTATCTGAGACTCATGTGTCAGGCTGACAGCATGGGTGTTGGAGGGGCTTTAAGGCCTGAGTTCCCCAGAAATTCTGCTACAGACTGGCTGTGTACTCCCGGGCAAGTCACTTGGCCTCTCCGAGCCTCCATTCCTCTCTGTACACAGATCCCAGCTGCACAGCATGTTCATGAGGACTGGACTCCAGTCCAGGGTTCCCTAACTGCCTTCCTGAGTGAGGAAGGGAGGCAGGATTTGGCAAAACGGAGCCTGCATTGGCATTGCACTGGGGCTAGTTAGGGTGTCCCCTCTCTGGGTACAGAATGGCACATACAGCTCCCTCCTGGGCAGATCAGCATCCAGCTCTGCGGCCTAGGCCTAGCACAGCCAGGCCCACCAGCACCACCCCCTGCCATGTGGAGGAGCCACATTTCAACACCAGGGACCCAAGAGCACCCTGGGAAGTAAACACCCAAATACCAAACATACCAGACATTCCCCCACAAAAACAGGGCAGAATTGAGCCAGTGGCTGTGGTCCCTCCCCATCCCTTTCCCCCCCTCCTCTCCAAGGAGCATTGACAAAGTAGAGCAGTCCAGGGGCAAGACCTCAGCCAGGCTGGGCCACAGCATCCTCTGCCCCCTCCCATCCCAGGAGGAATGAGGAACCCCAGGGGCCCGTCCAACACCAGGGCTGACCTGCTGCAGTCCACAGGGGCCAGGCCCATCCCACCAGCTCCTCCCGGGGTCTGAGCTGTTGGGAACTCTCTGCCCTCCTGTCTCCCCCATCTTTAGCTAGGCCTTCTCACTCCAACAGCCAGCGTGTGGACCTCAGCTGTGTAATGCTGGGCTGCTCCAGTTAGCAGTGGGCAGGGCTTTCAGAGAAAATTCTAGACGAATGGTCAGTCTATGGCTGGGGTTGCAAACTCAGGCCTTCTCTGGGCCAAGAAATTAGCTGTTAGGGAGGGAGGAGGGGATGCAAGGGGCTGTGTTCTCCATACCCAAGAGGGGACACCCTTACCAGCCCTAGTGCAAAGCAGCCTCTGCTTTGTCAAATCTTGCAGGTTTTCAAGACTAGCTGAAAATACAAATTTTTAAAGTAAAATCTCTCCATTTTAAAATTTGGCAACTAATTCCATTTAGAAAAGAACTCTGCGTGAGCCAAACAAAACTCATCTGTGGGCTGCACCGGCCATGGGCTGCTGATTTATGATCTCTGGGCCTCAGCCGTGAAGCCTGGGTCCTGGCCACCACAATGCCCTACTCTGTGACCTTGGGCCAATCCATTCATTTGTCTGGTCCTGTGGCTCATCATTTTTTTAAATTAAAAAAAAAATTTTTTAATGAGAGAGTGAGTAAGGACAGGAGACAGAGAGAGGCACCTTGGCAGGGTCTCATCATGCTGTTCTCTTCCCCCAGCCCTCCAGCCAGGATCCTGAGTGCATTCATGCTTGGGGTATTTCAGGCCCACTTGGTACCAAACCTGGGTTGGCTCCATGGCTTCTGGTACAGCAGATCCACATGTCTCTGCATGTGCCACAAGGCAAGGCCTGATGGCCCTATAGCTCATCTTCAATGAGCATGATAGTTACTACTTCTCATTAACCTTCAGACACCGCTGCAAGCCACTTAGATGGCTCATTCAACAAGTGAGGAAACCAAGGCTCCGAGGCCAGCAGATGGCATAGTGGTTATGTCACAGTACTCCCACATGGCTGACCATTGTTTGAGTCCCAGACCCGGTGGCTTGAAAATCACGCCAGGCATGTATGCATGCATGCCCAAGATCCCAGGAAGATTGGAGAGAAGGGATTGTGGCATGCCAATCCCCGCTGGGGGTGATTTCTCACTTGCTCTCTCACTGTCTCTGTCTCTCTCCCTCTCTCCACCAATGCATGTGTCCTAAGGCAAAAATCTCTAATAAAAATAAATTTTAAAAAATAGAAACCAAGGCTTCGTGAGGTGAGGTGTCTGTCCCAGGCTGCTGAGCTGGGAAAACAGAGATGGGGCCCCATCACATCAGGCTGCCTCCCAGACAGTGGGCTGGACCCAAGGCTTCCCAAAGTCCCTTCTGGCTCTGACTTCCCTGGATTTTTATTCATTGAACCTTCAAGTACAGTGTTGTCTGGATTCAGGGGAACGTGAGTGGGAGTGGGAGAGATGTCATCTCATGCCCTTTAAAGAAATTTCTGCTTTTCAGACTCTTAGAGCCAGAAAAGGGCTCTTGGTAAGCACCTAGGGCAGTTCTTAGATTTTACAGATGAGGGAACCGAGGGCCAGGGAAGGAAGGGGCTTGGGCCAGCTTTTGTAGCCTAGAGGTTAAGGGCCGGCTTTGAAGCCAGATCCCACATCGTCAACCATAGTCTGAATCCTGGCCCTAGAGGCTTGAAAAACACATTGGGGGGCCAGGTGGCGTGGTGGTTAAAGTGTTGGACACTCCCACATGGCTGACCGTGGTTTGAGTCCCAAACCCAGTGGCTTACTTTCTCATTTTTCCTCTTTCTCTCTCTCTGTGGCCCTCTCTGGTCAAATTAAAATAAAATGAACAAATAAATAAACATTTAAGTCAATAATTCTTACACACAGACACACACACACACACACACACACACACACATTGGGCACATATATGTGCATGACCCAAATCCCAAGAGGATGGAGAAGCGGGGAAACAGAGAAGGGATGGCGCTGTGACCATGGCCCACTGGAGATGCTTTCTCCCTCTCCCTCCGTCTTTCTCCCTCTCCCTCTCCCTCTGTCTCTCTCCCTCTCCCCCTGTCTCTCTCCCTCTCCCCCCCTCTCTAGAAGGGATGGCGCTGTGACCATGGCCCACTCCTCTGTCTCTCTCCCTCTCCCTCTGTCTTTCTCCCTCTCCCTCTGTCTTTCCACCTCTCTCTGGTGAGTGCACATGCCCCCCTGACAATTTAAAAAACAAAATGAAAACAGAAACATAAAGGAAGGAAGGAAAAGGCTTGCTCCAAGGCTCACACTGGAAGACAGGCTGGCACCTCACTGTCAAAGGACACTGCTCAGCCCGCGGTCCTGGGCCCCGTGGCTCTGCCTGGCTGTGCTCTGTCCCTCTTTCCCGCATTCTCTGTGCCCTGGACCCACGACACTGAACTTGTCCGTCCTGTGACCTTGCATCATCTACCTCTGTCCTGGGCCTGCTGCTCTTCTCACTCCATGTGTACTTCTCCTCGTGTGGCTTCAACCACGGCCTGCACACCAACGCCAACCACACCTCCATTTTCAGACCCAAACATCCAGCGTTCAGTGTGGACGTCTTTCAGCTCCTCCAAGTCTTTATCCTCAACTGGTTACCTCATCTCTGTTGTGCACCCCAGCTGGCACCACTACCCCCCTCTCCCCTCGCCTGCCCCTCTCATTGTCTCCAGTGTTGATCATACAGGCCATCCGGCTCTACGCGCTCCATCTTCATCAGATTTGTTCCCCAGCGTCCACCCATTTTCTCTTTCCTAGACCAGCATGATGGCCTCCTAGGAGCATCCTGATCCTCCTGATCTTCCACCCCAACCACTGGCAGGATTTTTCTAAAATGCAAATCTGCCCTGTTACTGGCTACTGGGGGAGGGGATTCCTCCTTGCCCTCAGGATAAAGCCCAGGCTCCTTAATATGTCAAATGAAATCACCCACCTATTCCGGTCTTACCTGCCATGTATCCCAATCCTGTACACTACGTTCCCAAAAACCTATGCCCTGTTGTCCCCTTAGATTACTTATCCTCCCCTACATTCAGCTTGAGCATCACCTCCCTCAAGAAGTACTCCCTGATTCTCCTGCCCTCCAGGGTTAGGAGGTGACCCTCTGCTCTGGGTTCTCTGAGCTTCTCCTAGCCCCTGATATGTTCCAGTCTATTCTCCGTTTCTGACTCTTCCACTAAACTGGCAGTTCTATGAGGGCAAAGTCTGCACCTCGTTGACTTTCTGTGTGCTCGCCCCCGTGCAGGGTTGTGGCAATCAGCGGTGCTCCCTAAATTGAGTTAAAGGGAGGGAGGGAGGCCCACTCCACAGAGCTGGTTTCCTGGACAAGAACCCGGGACTCCTGACTCCCAGTCCAGCCGCCCCTTCACCAGGATATCTGCAAACACACGCCCCTACAGACAAGCCCACACACTGGACGCTGCTCCCACAACGCGCTCAGCCACCCCCGAGGTGAAGGCTCTGAACAAGAGCTGGCAGAGTCCGTGGCTCCAACTGCCAAGATGATTCACAGCTCTCGTGGCTGGGGGCGCAGGCGGAGAAGGGATTGCTCAGCCGCTCAGCCTCTGCAGGAAGGCTGGGGAGGAGCAGGGCTGTAGACTATGCTCCCTTCCTCAGTTCTGGTACTGACAGAATCCGAGCTCTTAGACCCCCCACTGTACCCTCAGGTCAGGAACTCAAGTTCAGACAAGGGAAGAGAATCTGCTCAGATCCCTGGATCAGACAATGGCAGGACCAACCAGAACTCCACACTGCTTTCAGAAAAGAGGCAGGAGACGCCTTGCTTATAGTCTGAAAGCCTGACACCTGCCGTCTTGGTCGGGCTTCAGGCCCTGCAGGTATCTGTCCGAACTCACTCTGTCTCCTCACACACCAGCAAGACGAAGCACCACTCCGATCATGGCCCTCCATCCCCTCTCATCCACAGAAAAATCCATCTGGGTTAAGAGAACCTATAAAACAATGGGCTGTGGAGGCACAGGGCTGGCTTATACAACAGAACAGGGAAGGGCCATTCTCTCAGAAGGCAGCAGAGGACTACTGGTTTCTACTCCTAAGAAAGGGCGGCATTGTGTCTGAAACAAAGCCTGAAAGAGCCGGCCGGACAGGCTTCTGTGGATAGTCCTGCCATGGAAAGAGCAAACACTGTCACTATGAAAGTGAGGCTGAGACCAGGTGACATAGGAAAAACCAGCTTGACCCAGGCAGAAAACCTAACATGAAAGAGAAGATGCTTGCCGGGAAATCCTTTAGCTGGAAAGAGCTACTTGGAGAATAACAACTTCTATTGAACTATGTCTCTTTCAGGCCCATTTCATATTTATGATTACAGGGACTTGGTTCCCCACGAGGTGATCAATCTATTTTCTTGGCCGCTTGACAATTTCTTTAAAAGAAAAGGGAGAAACAGCAGCCTCCATGAGACTATCACCAGCCCCAAGACTGGTAAGAAGCAAAATTCTTCTGGCAGGGAAAAGTCTGTTTTTTTTTTTTTTTTTCTCAGAGAGTTAATGAATAGTGTTGAAACTGATTCTTAACAACAACTGGTATAATATGCCTGGATTACACTAGGTCAAAAAAAAATGGAGATAAGAGCTCCCGCAGACTGACTCTATCTACTATCACATGAAAATGCAGTCAGTGGACAGAATATTTATGAGCAGGGCTGTTCGAACAGTCCCGAGTTGGCCAGAGTAGAAGAACATTTCAAGTGCCATCCTATTAAAGCTTTGGAAGTCATTTGTCTTTCATCATGAAGGTGAAAAACAAGGTCCTTGGCTTAATTATTCTCCACCATGGCAGTTGTGTTTCATCTGTATGCAGGGTATGCAGCTAAAACACGGATTTCAGCCAATTTCTTTCAGGCACAAGACACAGATAACAGACAAATAGCCCAGCAGAACAGCAACCTCTGCATGGAGGGGACTGAACTCCTGCTAATAAAAATCCCACGGACGTGATAGGACCCCACGAGTTCACTACCAGGGACACCTGGCCTGGTGGACCGAGGGGTGATGTGACCCTGAGTATACGTATGGAAATGCATGCAATTAAAATTCAGAGAGGAGGTAAAGAAGGTCTTCCCTAAAAGGGCGGCATTGTGTCTGAAACAAAGCCTGAAAGAGCCGGCCGGACAGGCTTCTGTGGATAGTCCTGCCATGGAAAGAGCAAACACTGTCACTATGAAAGTGAGGCTGAGACCAGGTGACATAGGAAAAACCACCTTGACCCAGGCAGAAAACCTAACATGAAAGAGAAGATGCTTGCCGGGAAATCCTTTAGCTGGAAAGAGCTACTTGGAGAATAACAACTTCTATTGAACTATGTCTCTTTCAGGCCCATTTCATATTTATGATTACAGGGACTTGGTTCCCCACGAGGTGATCAATCTATTTTCTTGGCCGCTTGACAATTTCTTTAAAAGAAAAGGGAGAAACAGCAGCCTCCATGAGACTATCACCAGCCCCAAGACTGGTAAGAAGCAAAATTCTTCTGGCAGGGAAAAGTCTGTTTTTTTTTTTTTTTTTCTCAGAGAGTTAATGAATAGTTGAAACTGATTCTTAACAACAACTGGTATAATATGCCTGGATTACACTAGGTCAAAAAAAAATGGAGATAAGAGCTCCCGCAGACTGACTCTATCTACTATCACATGAAAATGCAGTCAGTGGACAGAATATTTATGAGCAGGGCTGTTCGAACAGTCCCGAGTTGGCCAGAGTAGAAGAACATTTCAAGTGCCATCCTATTAAAGCTTTGGAAGTCATTTGTCTTTCATCATGAAGGTGAAAAACAAGGTCCTTGGCTTAATTATTCTCCACCATGGCAGTTGTGTTTCATCTGTATGCAGGGTATGCAGCTAAAACACGGATTTCAGCCAATTTCTTTCAGGCACAAGACACAGATAACAGACAAATAGCCCAGCAGAACAGCAACCTCTGCATGGAGGGGACTGAACTCCTGCTAATAAAAATCCCACGGACGTGATAGGACCCCACGAGTTCACTACCAGGGACACCTGGCCTGGTGGACCGAGGGGTGATGTGACCCTGAGTATACGTATGGAAATGCATGCAATTAAAATTCAGAGAGGAGGTAAAGAAGGTTTTTTTGGGACAAAGGGCTCCCCCTTCCCCAGAGCTGAGTCCCCAGTTACTAAGCCAGAGCTGCTGAGAACTCCAGATTAAAAGCAGCAAAAGAGGGCTCCGTTGGCATCAAGATTCTCCCTCCTAAAACAATAAAGAAGCCATCCTGTTGACGAGCAGCGTAATTAATTGGGAAGTCCCTTCAGGCATGAACACTGGCAATGCAGAGCATCTCAAGACATGGAAATAACTGGTTTGGAGATGCTGAGGTGTTTGCTGACTCACACAGCAACCCCTGCCTCACAGATTCCGGCACCACACACGTTAATGAATACCTGGTGGCAAGTAGACCCATCTAGGTAGCTTGAGATAGGCTTGAAGAAAATGTGGTTTCATATCCGGAAGCCATTGCCAGATAGAATCGCTGCCAGTCAGAGTTGAAAGCGATGCTCTCATCATCTGCACATACAGACAGCATGAGAATCCCCCAGAAGGGCTTTACTGCATCACAGATTTCTGGGCCCCAGCCTCTAGAGTTGCTGTTTCAGGGTAAGACCCAAGAACCTTCACTCTGACAACCTCCCAGATGCCAGTACCATGGGGCAGACAGACGACCTCACTCTGAGTAGTGCCAATGTAAACCAGTGGATTTCAGATTAGTTTCAGCAGCAGAAAGCCTTTCTAAAAATAATATAGAGACCAGCAGACGGCATAATGGTTATGTTGCTGGACTCCCGAGCAGTCGACTGTGGTTCAAGTCCCAGACCTGGTGGCTTGAAGCGCATGCTGGCTATATGTGTGTGGTACCCAAGATCCCAAGAGGAGAATGGAGGAGAAGGGATTACAGCGTGGCCATCCTTCCTGGAGGGTGATTTCATTTTCTTTCTCTCTGGCAAGTGCACACCCCTCAAGCAAAACTCTCTAAATTTTTTAAAAATAAATAAATAAATAATATCATGAAACACTAATTAGATGAAGGGAGTGTTTGACTTAAGATCTTTAAAAAAAAGAAAAAGAATGATTTATTTAATTTTATTTATTATTTTTAAATTTTGTCCAGAGAAACAGAGAGAGAGAAAGACAGAGAGGGAAAGTGAGAAAGCAAGCCACCAAGTCCAGGACTCAAACCGTGGTAGGCCATGTGCGAGTCCAGCACCTTAACCACCAAGCCACTTGCCTGGCTCTTTGACGTAAGATCTTACAATTATATCATGTACCTATTATAGTCATTCAGTGAGAACAATCAAATGTGTTCTGGTTGATGCAAAACCTTAAATTCAGAGTTGCAAGTTTCCGATAGGCTCGGTATAGGAATTATTCTTGTCTTCTGTTTTCTTTGCACATGCAGGTCAGTGGTTTGTTACAAATGTAGGTAGAGACATAGGCAGTTAGATAGATAGATATGTAGATAGATACATGGACAGACAGACAGACAATGCTTCAACAGCTTTCCTTGTACTCTCAAGAAGCTCATCAGTTAAAAAGAAGCAGCAGGGCCACCAGCAGTGGGTGTAATGGCTATGTGGCTGGACTCCCATGTAGTCGACTGTGGTTCGAGTCCTGCACCCGGTGTCCTAAACTCACAACGGGTGTGTGTGCCTGCCCAAGATCCCGAGAGGAGAATGGAGGAGAAGGGATTGTGGAGTGATTTCTCACTTTCTGTCTCTCTGTCTTTCTGGCGAGCACATGCGCCCTATAGCAAAAACCTCTTAAAACTAAACAAAACAAAACAAAACAAACAAACAAACAAAAAAAAAAAAACAGCAGCAGGAAGGGCTTTGTTCTAAAATCTATGCAAAATATAAATGAAACTGGCACCAGAAGTGACCTTGGCAGCACTTTCCAAGCTGTTAGATCTGATAACTAATAGGTATGAGCATGCAAATGGAGCTTGCTTTTTCTTTTTAAAAAGTAAAACAGATAAAATTATGCCTTATGAGACCCTGGGCCAGCCCCATGGCCTGCCTATTGGTTAAGGGAGAGGGATACCACATGGCCAACCTCGCAGTTTGAGTCCCAGCCCCAGCGACTTGGAAAACACAACCGGCCTGTGTGCATGTGTTCTCTGAATCCCAAAAGGATAGAAAGGTAGAGGAGAAGGGATTGTAGCGTGACCATGCCCCTTTGGGGAGTACTTTCTCCCTCTCCCTCTCTCTGTCTCTCTCTTTGAGAGACACATGTACCCTCTGGCAAACTGAAAAAAGAGAGAGACCCTGGGGTCAAACAGTAGCACAGATGTGGGGTGGCTATATCCACATGGATAGGTCCCTGGTTCACACCCTGGGGCCTCCATGTGCACTCTGGGCACATATATGTGGCTGGGGCTCAGGACTGGCTGAGGCTGGGGGTAGATCGTGGCAGTGGAGACCCTGCTAGGGTGCTTCTCTCTCTTTCTCTCTCTCAGAGGAATACATCAAAATAAACTGAAAAAAAAAAAAAGAGAGAGAGAGAGACCCCAGCAAATGACTTAACCTCTTTGTGCCTCAGTTCCTATTAATTATACTATGCACTAATACCGACCTCTGAGAGTTATTAAACAGATCAGAGAAGGTAATATCTACAAAAGAAGTTTTGCAAACCATAAAGTACATTGCCCATGTCAGCCTTTTGTCCTGAGCACAGATATCCTCACTCCTTCAATGACTCGAGCTGGTTTCTACTATACCAGTGGCCACAGGTTAGAAATACCCGCCAGTCCTGGGGCCAGCAGGTGGTGTGGTGGTTAAGGCACTGGACTTCCACATTGTTGACCGGGGTTTGGGTCCTGGACCTGATGGATCGCTTTTTCACTCCCCCACCCCCACCCCGGTGAGCACAAGTGCTCTATAAAAATTAAAATAATAGGGACCAGCAGTTGGCATAATGGCTATATCACTGGACGCCCATATAGTCAACCATGGTTCAAGTCCTGGACCTGATGGCTTAAACTCACACCAGGTGCGTGTGCGTGCGTGCCCAAGATCCCGGGAGGAGAATGGAGGAGAAGGGATTGTGGCGTGGCCATCCCCCCTGGGGGGGGGTGATTTCTCACTTTCTGTCTCTCTGTCTCTGTCTTTCTGGTGAGCGCACGTGCCCTATAGCAAAAACCTCTCAAAACAAAACAATTAAATAATAATAAATAAAATCAAATAAATAATTCTTAAAAAAAAAAGAAAGACCTGCCAGTCCCATCCAGACTAATTGAATCAGAATCAGTATTTCATAAAAAGCTTTCCAGGAGATTAGCCAGTTAGTAACCACTGTTCCACACCATATTCCACCTTGAGGTGTGTACTAACCACTGTTCCACACCATATTCCACCTTGAGTTGTGTACTAACCACTGTTCCACACCATATTCCACCTTGAGTTGTGTACTAACCAGTGTTCCACACCATATTCCACCTTGAGTTGTGTACTAACCACTGTTCCACACCATATTCCACCTTGAGGTGTGTACAAAATCCTGTGAGATTCCTCTCTTTGTTTCCGGATGGCTACTAGCAATAAAAAGGAGAGAGAAGATGCTCCTATCAGATCCTGATTTCTATACTGCTGTTGGCCTAAAAGGGAACTTAATAATTCTGGAACACAATAGCATACTGAGGGATTTGCATATGCTAGACCCATGAGAGGCAGATATTATTATTCCTCATTTTTAAAACACCTTTATTGAGATAAAATTCACACTTACCATATAATTCACCCATTAAAGTAAACAATTCAACAGTTGTTAGTACAAAGAGTTGTGTGACTGTCACCACAATCAATTTTAGAACATTTTTATCACCCTAAAAGAAACCCTACACTCCTTATCCATCACTCTCCATTCCTTCCAAATCCCAGCCTTATGCGACCAAAGGAGTGGTTCTATTTCCTAGCTATATGGGTTTGCCCATTCTGGACATTTCTTATAAATGGAATCATGCAATATCTAGTCTTTTTTGATTGGGTTATTTTACTTAGTATAATGTTCTCAAGGTTCATCCATATTGTAGCATGTGTCAGTTCCCCACTTTTATTTTTGCCTTATGGCACATGTGCTTGCCAAGAGACAGAGACAGTGAGAGGAAAAGCAAGAAATCACCCCCCAGGGGGAATGATCACCCCACAATCCCTTGTCCTCTCTTCTCCTCCCAGGACCTTGCTCATGCACTCATACACACCTGGCATGATTTTTAAGCCACCAGGTCCAGGACTCAAACCACAGTCAGCCATGAGGGAGTCCGGCAACGTACCCGCTATGCCATCTGCTGGCCCTAGTACTTCACTCTTATTTTATGGCCAAATAATATTCCATTGTATGGATACACTGCACTTTATTTATCCATTCATCAATTGATGGGCATTTGGATTGTTTCCACCTTGGGGTTATTATGAATAATGCTGCTTTGAGCGTTCACGTGGAAGTTTTGTGTTCCATGCTTTCCTTTCTGTTAGTATATACGTAGGAGTAGAATTGCTGTGTCACATGGTAATTCTATGTTTAGCCTTCTGAGGGGTTGCTAGACTGTTTGGAAAGTGACCACACCATTTTACATTCCCGTTAGCAGTTTATGATTACAGCTTCTCTGCATCCTTCACCAATACCTATTATTATCTCTCTTTTATTATAGTCATCCTAGTGGGTGTGAAGTGATTCTTCATTGTGGTGTGATTTGCATTTCCTTGATGGTTAATGATGCTGAGGATTTTTTCATGTGCTTATTGGCCATTTATATATTCTATTTATTTTTTTAATTAAAAATTTTTAAAAAAGTTAGGGCAAAAGTGAGAAAGCAAGCCACCAGGTCTGGGACTTAAACCATGGTCAGCCATATGGGAGTCCAGCGCCCCTAACCACCACATCACCTGCCAGCTCCTATTTTTTTTTTAATTTTAAGAGAGATTTTTGCTATCAGGCATGTGTGCTTGCCAGAGAGACAGAGACAGAAAGACAGAAAATGAGAAGTCATTTCCCCAGGGGGGGATAGGCATGCTGCAATCCCTTTTCTGCCATTTTCCTCTAGGGATTTTGGGCATGCATGCACATGTACCCAGTGTGAATTTTAAGGCACCGGGTCTGGGACTTGAACCATGGTCCACTACATGGGAGTCCAGCAATGTAGCCATTATGTCATAGTGTGTATGTGTGTGTGTGTGTGTGTGTGTGTGTGTGTGTATAGTTTTTAGAGAAAAGTATATTGAGATCCTTTGCCCATTTTTCAATGAATTATGTGTCTTTTTATTATTGATATGTAGAAGTTCTTTACTTATTCTAGATAAAATCCCTTTTAAAATCTGTGATTTGCAAATTTTTTTCTTCCATTCTGTGGATTGTCTTTTTATTTTATATCCTTTGAAGCACAAAACCTTTACATTCTGATGTCAATTACCTATTTTTGTTTTGTTGCCTGTGTTTGTAGTATCATATCTAAGGAACCATTGCCTAATCCAAGGTCACAAAGACTTACTGCTGTCTTCTTTCTAAGAGTTTTATCGTTTTGGCTCTTAAATTCAGGTCTTTGATCCATTTTGAGTTAGTTCTTTTCCACTTCGTTGTATATAAGCTAGAGGGTATATTCACTCACCAGAGATACATAGAGAGACAGAAAGGGAGGGAGAAGGAGAAAACACTCTCCCCAGTGGAGCATGGTCACACTGAAATCCTTTCTCCTTCACTTCTCCATTCTGTTGGGACTTTGGGCAAACACATGCGTGTACCTGGAATGTTTTTCAAGCTTCCAGAGCTGGGATTCAAACCACATAGTCAATTAAGTGAGATCCAGCTCCCTTAATTACTAGGCCACGGGACTGGCCCAGAGTTCGTTCATTTTTATGGTTTGAAGTAGGTGTCCATCTCCCCCATTTTATCAAGCGATGACACTGAAGCTCAAGTGCCTAGTGACCTCTCCAGAGTCAAACATTCCAACACAGCCATCTTGCTTTGCTATGCTCCTTTCGAAGAGCCAAGTTTTCACTCAAGGGGCAGAAGGGTTGTGGGGTGTAGGGGAGGATACAGAGGTAAACCATGGAGGAGCTTGTCACTAGAGCATGACCATGTGCCCCCTTAGAAAAGGGGGACTGAGCAGCCACAGAGCAAAGCACATCAGGGAGCCCCAGCCTATGGCAGGATATCCACAGCCTCAAGAGGTGGCTAATTCCAGAGCAAGTCCAAAATCTCACCCAGCACCTCAGTACACTGACCGAATCTGTCCACATGTCCTTCTAGGTTCCCAGGGTCCAACCTCATGCCAAGCTGCCTCATGCCTTTTGGGCACAGTAGAAGGAAGAGAGATTTTGATGAATCCGACTGCTCCATCAGACAAGCCTTTCCTATGAGAGGACTCAGTTTCATTACCAAGAGTCCATGCTGCCAGTGGATCTGGGGATACCAAAGTAGGATGACAAGCATTGACTGACGAGGCCACTTTGCAGAGCTGCTAAAAAAAACCTAATGGCTGATGGGAACACAGCAATGACCTTAACACCACAGGAAACAAGATAAGGGGTCATAGGAGGCAGCTTAGGGGAAAACAGAGGGTTGGAGGGCCTTCTCATTTATGGTTTATGATGATAACGAAAACTCTGGCTGCATCAACAACCAGAAACAGGAAGGTCTGCTTACTTCCCTGAAACCCGGGACATAGACTCAACACATTGGATAGGCCTGCACTTTGGAACAGGTGACTCTCTACACATGGACTCAGTCCCAGGCAAAGGTCATTTATATGCTGATTACACTGTGGTCAGCGTCATCTTTACACTCAATGCCTCACTCAATCTTCACAGTGAAATTCTTTTTTTTTGGGGGGGGAGAGGTTTTTGCTATAGGGTGCCTGTGCTCGCCAGACAGACAGAGAGACAGAAAGCAAAAAATCACCCCCCAGGGGGGATGGCCACGCCGCAATCCCTTCTCCTCCGTTCTCCTCTCGGGATCTTAGGCATGCACACACACGCGCCCGGCGTGAGTTTTAAGCCACCGGGTCTGGGATGCAAACCGCAGTCGACTACGTGGGAGTCCAGCGACATAGCCATTAGGACCAGTTTGTCCAAGGTCACTCTGAGCAACAGAGACAGCCTTTGTGCGCAGCGGCTTGAAAAGTGAAGCTAAGCCCAGTACCTCCCTCAGACCCCAGAAGCAGCACCTCTAGTTAGGAAGCCAGGGTAGTGCCCTACTCTCACCACACATAGGCCCCTCCAAACACTCAGGCCACACAGCTCTTCCAAGTGCAAAGTACCCTTTAGGAAAGGAAAGTGCAAGGAACATATTTTTGAATCAATTATAAAACTAACTTGCATAATCAACACACTGGAAAAAGTATTATAATTGCAATCTCATCTTACCTGTGTATGTCTTATAGTTCAGCATGTTAAAACTTACCCTACATTAGTTCATTACATGATCATAGCAATACTAAGCGGTCAGTACTAGTATTATCTCTATCTTAATATAAAAAAGTCTGGCCCAGTCTCTCTGGCACAGTTGGTAGCATACCAGACTCCGAGCTGACAGCCGCACACTGACTGGGGTTTGTGTCCTTGGCCTGGTTGGCCTGAAAACACAGTGGGCACATGCATGCATGTGGGTCTTGGTGGTCTGGAGAGCTGGAGAAAGAGATTGCAATGTGACCAAACCCTGGGGAATGATCTCTCTCTCTCTCTCATGTATGAGTACACATTCCTTTTTTCATGAATTGAAAAAAAAAAAAGAAGGAAAATCGAAGAAGCTACAGACTTCCTGAACTTTTCCAAGGTGTCCAGTTTCTGCTAAGAACATACAGGTCCAGCCATGTCCTTACCACCACCTCTCTAAGGGACCCTGTTCTAGGATGACAGCAGGTATGACCAACCTACGATTCTAAATAAAAGCTTGGATGCTTGGGGCCTGATGGCAAAGATCCAATACCGCAGGGGCCGGTGTTAAACACGTGCAGAGCTGACTTTGACTATCACTGTTCTCCCTCAAACTTTTTTTTTTTTTTTT
>NW_006160041.1:46151-57935 GCF_000334495.1 Tupaia belangeri chinensis | reverse complement strand
TGTGTGTGTGTGTGTGTGTGTGTGTGTGTGTATAGTTTTTAGAGAAAAGTATATTGAGATCCTTTGCCCATTTTTCAATGAATTATGTGTCTTTTTATTATTGATATGTAGAAGTTCTTTACTTATTCTAGATAAAATCCCTTTTAAAATCTGTGATTTGCAAATTTTTTCTTCCATTCTGTGGATTGTCTTTTTATTTTATATCCTTTGAAGCACAAAACCTTTACATTCTGATGTCAATTACCTATTTTTGTTTTGTTGCCTGTGTTTGTAGTATCATATCTAAGGAACCATTGCCTAATCCAAGGTCACAAAGACTTACTGCTGTCTTCTTTCTAAGAGTTTTATCGTTTTGGCTCTTAAATTCAGGTCTTTGATCCATTTTGAGTTAGTTCTTTTCCACTTCGTTGTATATAAGCTAGAGGGTATATTCACTCACCAGAGATACATAGAGAGACAGAAAGGGAGGGAGAAGGAGAAAACACTCTCCCCAGTGGAGCATGGTCACACTGAAATCCTTTCTCCTTCACTTCTCCATTCTGTTGGGACTTTGGGCAAACACATGCGTGTACCTGGAATGTTTTTCAAGCTTCCAGAGCTGGGATTCAAACCACATAGTCAATTAAGTGAGATCCAGCTCCCTTAATTACTAGGCCACGGGACTGGCCCAGAGTTCGTTCATTTTTATGGTTTGAAGTAGGTGTCCATCTCCCCCATTTTATCAAGCGATGACACTGAAGCTCAAGTGCCTAGTGACCTCTCCAAAGTCAAACATTCCAACACAGCCATCTTGCTTTGCTATGCTCCTTTCGAAGAGCCAAGTTTTCACTCAAGGGGCAGAAGGGTTGTGGGGTGTAGGGGAGGATACAGAGGTAAACCATGGAGGAGCTTGTCACTAGAGCATGACCATGTGCCCCCTTAGAAAAGGGGGACTGAGCAGCCACAGAGCAAAGCACATCAGGGAGCCCCAGCCTATGGCAGGATATCCACAGCCTCAAGAGGTGGCTAATTCCAGAGCAAGTCCAAAATCTCACCCAGCACCTCAGTACACTGACCGAATCTGTCCACATGTCCTTCTAGGTTCCCAGGGTCCAACCTCATGCCAAGCTGCCTCATGCCTTTTGGGCACAGTAGAAGGAAGAGAGATTTTGATGAATCCGACTGCTCCATCAGACAAGCCTTTCCTATGAGAGGACTCAGTTTCATTACCAAGAGTCCATGCTGCCAGTGGATCTGGGGATACCAAAGTAGGATGACAAGCATTGACTGACGAGGCCACTTTGCAGAGCTGCTAAAAAAAACCTAATGGCTGATGGGAACACAGCAATGACCTTAACACCACAGGAAACAAGATAAGGGGTCATAGGAGGCAGCTTAGGGGAAAACAGAGGGTTGGAGGGCCTTCTCATTTATGGTTTATGATGATAACGAAAACTCTGGCTGCATCAACAACCAGAAACAGGAAGGTCTGCTTACTTCCCTGAAACCCGGGACATAGACTCAACACATTGGATAGGCCTGCACTTTGGAACAGGTGACTCTCTACACATGGACTCAGTCCCAGGCAAAGGTCATTTATATGCTGATTACACTGTGGTCAGCGTCATCTTTACACTCAATGCCTCACTCAATCTTCACAGTGAAATTCTTTTTTTTTGGGGGGGGAGAGGTTTTTGCTATAGGGTGCCTGTGCTCGCCAGACAGACAGAGAGACAGAAAGCAAAAAATCACCCCCCAGGGGGGATGGCCACGCCGCAATCCCTTCTCCTCCGTTCTCCTCTCGGGATCTTAGGCATGCACACACACGCGCCCGGCGTGAGTTTTAAGCCACTGGGTCCAGGATGCGAACCACGGCCGACTACGTGGGAGTCCAGCGAAAAACTCAGAATTTCACAGTGAAATTCTGAGTTTTAGTTCCAGAAGGACCAGTTTGTCCAAGGTCACTCTGAGCAACAGAGACAGCCTTTGTGCGCAGCGGCTTGAAAAGTGAAGCTAAGCCCAGTACCTCCCTCAGACCCCAGAAGCAGCACCTCTAGTTAGGAAGCCAGGGTAGTGCCCTACTCTCACCACACATAGGCCCCTCCAAACACTCAGGCCACACAACTCTTCCAAGTGCAA
Organism: Tupaia belangeri chinensis; assembly: GCF_000334495.1. NCBI lineage: Eukaryota > Metazoa > Chordata > Mammalia > Scandentia > Tupaiidae > Tupaia > Tupaia belangeri. Next base: position 55,817 of record NW_006160041.1, on the reverse strand, counting down.
AGTACCCTTTAGGAAAGGAAAGGGCAAGGAACATATTTTTGAATCAATTATAAAACTAACTTGCATAATCAACACACTGGAAAAAGTATTATAATTGCAATCTCATCTTACCTGTGTATGTCTTATAGTTCAGCATGTTAAAACTTACCCTACATTAGTTCATTACATGATCATAGCAATACTAAGCGGTCAGTACTAGTATTATCTCTATCTTAATATAAAAAAGTCTGGCCCAGTCTCTCTGGCACAGTTGGTAGCATACCAGACTCCGAGCTGACAGCCGCACACTGACTGGGGTTTGTGTCCTTGGCCTGGTTGGCCTGAAAACACAGTGGGCACATGCATGCATGTGGGTCTTGGTGGTCTGGAGAGCTGGAGAAAGAGATTGCAATGTGACCAAACCCTGGGGAATGATCTCTCTCTCTCTCTCATGTATGAGTACACATTCCTTTTTTCATGAATTGAAAAAAAAAAAAGAAGGAAAATCGAAGAAGCTACAGACTTCCTGAACTTTTCCAAGGTGTCCAGTTTCTGCTAAGAACATACAGGTCCAGCCATGTCCTTACCACCACCTCTCTAAGGGACCCTGTTCTAGGATGACAGCAGGTATGACCAACCTACGATTCTAAATAAAAGCTTGGATGCTTGGGGCCTGATGGCAAAGATCCAATACCGCAGGGGCCGGTGTTAAACACGTGCAGAGCTGACTTTGACTATCACTGTTCTCCCTCAAACTTTTTTTTTTTTTTTTTAACTAATGGCTTTTTAAAAATGTGCTAACAAAGTGTTAGGAGGAAAAGTGGAAATTAAGGATTTCAAACATGAGTTGGGAGATTCTGTTCTAAGAAAGGACAGATTGGCTCTCTCTGCCAAACAAGTATGAGACCAAAAAAAAAAGCATCTGAGTCAGGGGGAGGAAGGCCAATGCTATTTCAAAGAAGCACAAATTAAAAACCAATTATGCAAGGCTTGCTAAAAACTGTTAGTGGGCTGTCTTTATGTCTGAAGTCACGAGAAACACACAACATTTACACAGCACGTCAGTTGGATTGGGGTAACTTTTAACAAATTTATTCATCTATTCCATGAAATAAGAGACAGAGAGGGAGTGGGGGGAGACAGGTACCCCCAACAGGGTGCAAACACCACGATCCAATCCTCAACCTCAGCCAGTATCGTGGGTGTATGCACATGCACCCTGCATGCACAGAGAGCCCTCGGGACTTGAGCCTCCCCAGGTTCAACCTTCCCCTGTTACCTCAGCTTTGTGGAGCACTGCCTTATTCCTCTGCCACCACAGCTGGCCTGGGGCAACGTTTTTGGCTCAGGTTAAACACAGGTGAACCCGAACATCGCGGTCCCTTTTATGAGCAAACTAGGGAGACCCCTGTGGCTGAGAGTAAATGTGCCTTCTAAGGTCACCCAGTGGTTCACACAGATTCCAAGTCACACTTCGTCAAGGGTAAAAATACTCTACGTGTTCTACAGAGGCCCTGAGGAAGTTGGAAAAATCACCAAATTGAGATCCCCAACCAGCTAAGTCCCTCCTGCTATGACAAGGACATAGATCCAGCCACAGGAGGGATATATGCAGGAAACCACACCACAATGGAAAAGGCAGCGTCTGATGGGATGCCCACACTGACCCCTCAAGGGGGAAGCCCTTGGAATGCTCCTGACAAGGATCAAAAGAGCCCCAAAAGAGGTATAAATGGTTTAGAGTTGCATTCCCAACTGGATCTGAGTAATCTCTGAGCCTATGAGCAGAGGCACGGACAGTCTCTTTGGCCTCTGCCCTGGGAGGCCCGGACTCCATAGCTCTGGGGTAGGGTCTGGAAAGCTGTACTCTAAGAACTTGACCAAGCTCTTGGTGGTCAGTCCAGTTCGAAAGTGGTTGGTTTGATTTTTATTGCATTCTCTTTCTTCTGACTCACGTTGCTTAGATTCAGAAATAGAAAAACTAATAAACAGTACTCAGAGGTAAGAACTAGGAGACAGTGAAATCAGAGGACGAAAAGCTTAAATGACTTGCAAATACTGTTCAAGCCAACAAGCAGGTATGCGTTAAACATACAACCCATGCAAGGCACACAGCAGTCTGGTCAAAGTAAAAAAAAAAAAAAAAAAAAAAAAAAAGCAGTCCCTGCCCTTTGGACCAAAACACATAATACAAACTCAAAAATAGGCTGGTGGCACAGATAATGTGAAGCAGACTGGGTATGAGGCAACAGGGAGTAGTGGGGACTGTGGTGAACTAAAGGCTGTATGCTAATACAGTGAGCATCTGCTCCTCAGCTCCAGCCTCTTGTTGCCTATAAGGGTGTGGGCCTAAAGTGGCTAGATAGTCTGGTTTTTAAAAAGGAGCCAGAAAATCCACATTTCCTGGCTTTTAAATATAGCAACTCATTCAATTAAAAAAAAAAAAAAAAGAAAAAGAAGAAAAAAAGAAAAGAAAACCACACTGTGAGGGCCAAACAAGATTCATCTGTAGGCTGACTCCTGCCCCTGGAATGGCAGTTTGCAACCTTTCTATCCTAAAAGATCGTTCAGTCCAACGTCTCTTGAACTCTTGAGTCCTCTCTAGACTGCGGCAGAGTGGCCAGAGGGTCAGGGGGTCCCATCCAGCAGGTTGTTAAGTGAGTGTCTGGTGTGTGCATATGTGGGTAAGGGTGAGGCTTTTGGCTTCTCTCCCCTTCCAAGTGAAAATGCATTCCAGGCCGGAGGCAGGGTGTGGCCACCATAGCCACAACAGCCTACTCAAGATGACCCGGGCAGGGCTAAGATCTTCCATCCAGTGGGGACCACTTGGTTGAGCAGTCCACTCACTGTAAAAGGCTTCAGAATGAAAAGTAAAGGAAGAAAAGCTCTGGAGAAAGCCAGACAGCAAAAGAGTCTTAAAAGAAAATTGTTGGGGGAACCAGCAGTTAGCGTAATGGCTATGTCGCTGGACTCCCACGTAGTCGACCGCGGTTTGCGTCCCAGACCCGGTGGCTTAAAATTCATGCCGGGCGCGTGTGCGTGCGTGCCCAAGATCCCGAGAGGAGAATGGAGGAGAAGGGATTGTGGCGTGACCATCCCCCCTGGGAGGTGATTTCTCGCTTTCTGTTTCTATGTCTCTCTGTGTCTGTCTGGCGCGGGCATGCGCCCTATAGTGAAAATCTCTCCAAAAAAAAAAAAAAAGAAAAAAGAAAATGGTTGGGGCCGGCAGGTGGCGTGGTAGTTAAAGGTGCTAGACTCCCACATGGCCAACCGTGGTTCAAGTCCTGGACCTGGCGGCTTGCTTTCTCACTTTCGTGCTCTCTGTCTCTGTCCCTCTGTGGTCAAATAACAATAAACAAACAAAGTTAAATTTTAAAAAAAGAAAATTGTTAAGAAGAGAGAGGCATGAAAGAAGCAACAGCTCTAAGCATCCTAGTGCCGAGGGTATAACATCCACAGAGTGCCTGGCCAACCATCAGAATGAGCAGTCTGTGTTTCGTGAGGCTGACTCACATGAGGTTCTGGGTTCAAGTTCAGAGACCTCCCTGGGGAAACGGGGCACATACATGCCCATGATCCAGGGCTAGCTGAGGCTGTGTGTGGATCACAGTGTCAGGACCCTGTCGTTTTCTCTCTCTCTGTCTCTCTGTCTCTCCCTCTCTGTCTCCCTTCCTCATGGGAGAAATAAATATAACTTAAAAGGGAAACAATGTTTAAAAATGAGTAGTCTTGCTACTGCCCATCCCTGTGGTCTGCTTAAATGTTCTTCATGAAACTGACCACTACCTGATCTTTCATATTATACAGCAGTCTGCTTGTTTTTGGATACCCTCACTACAATATATAGCTCTAAGGGGGTACTTTGTCCACTTGGTCCATGGTCTGACACCCAGTGCCTGACACCATGCGTGGCACACAGTAGGTGCTTAACAAATATTGGTGGAACGAATAGGCTGCAGGCACGCATTTGGCACCAAAACGGTTTTAACATTATGTGTTAACCATATAATAATAACATCGGCACCAAGGAGTGCATAATTCACAAACCTGTTGCTTCCCTTAATTCCTCCAATTTTCTTTTACTGAGCTGCCTCCTGAGTTTGGACCTGGCCCAGGAGACTGCTGGCCTCTGTAAGGAAGATAGCCCGAGATCCTGTTCTGACAGAGCTGCCTACACAGGAGCATGGCACTCGCTTACATACATTCTCTCTCTCTCTCTCCCTTGTCTGTCTGTCTGTCTGGGGCCTGGGAGATGATGAGGCTGCAAAATGACAGGGCTCAGCACTCATCATCAGAATGATTGAACACTCATCATCAGAATGATCGAGCATTCTGGGGCCAGGTTCACTGGGCCTCCCCAGCCCAGCAGAGCTTTGCTTGGAAGCCTGGAAGGGATATAAGGGCATGGGAGGCAGCACCTACAGCTTTGGGCCTGGAGTTAGACAGCCTGGGCTCACTTCCCAGCTAGTGCTCTTGGACGTCAACAAGGCTTGTTGACCTCATCTTCACTGTGGGTACAAGGACAACAGTAATCACTTCAAAGGGTTCCTACGCAAGATAGATGAGCTCATTCACAAGGAGGACCCAGTCCTATGCCCAGCAATTGGCTCAGAGCAGGTGAGATATGGCCATTACAGCAGCACAGCAGCACCTGGGCCCCCAGCAATACCACATCTCAGCAGTGTGACCCTGAGTGACTTAACCTTCTCCACAGACCTCAAATTCCCCTCCTCCAGTATCAGGATACTATGATCGCCAGGATCCGGTAAGGAATAAAGGGGATCAAGCATGTCGAAGACCTAGCACAGGGCCTGGTATATACTGGCTCCTTAATAAATGCGCACTAGTATCTTCTTTCTATTCATGCAACTTTTACAGAGCTAAGAGCCGCTGTGCAAATCTACTGAAGGCAGTTTGCCATATGCAAATAAACCTTCGTGACAGCGGTTCTTCAGCTGCAAGTTTCTGTCCCCACCCCCTTTGGGTTTTAGTTGCTCTAGCAAGCAGCTCCTCTGGCTCCTGCCCCTGGGTCTGGCCTAAGAAGCTTCTGTAGGTCAGTTCCTGGTGCAAGGCCAGCCTTCCTCTAGCCGAGCGAGCACACTCTGCAGCTCCATCTGCCTGTGCGCCCCCACATGCTGCAGTCTGACAGCAAGGCAGAGGACATGCAAATATGCCCTAAAAACGGCTTGTTATTTTCACGGCCGGGATGGTGCATGTTTGTGGGTGCCTGTGAGGACAGCGTGTCACTGTCAGGTACAGGGCATATGCTACCAATTTGGAGGTGGCTGTGAAATGTAAAAATACACAACCCAAATAAAGACCTTTTCCAAAAAAGAAAGCTCCTCTAGTGCCTTTGTGGAGGAGAGGCGGTAACTCAGCTCCCAGGTAAATCCCAGCCGGGCCCAGCCCTGTCCCCAGCACCTGGCGCTTCATCAACCCCACACAAGATCTCGGAGGCCCAATGAATCTGCTCCGCTATGGGCTCAACAGGTAACTAGACTGTGGAATGACCCCAAAACGGATGCTTTCAAGTCATGGGTCTGGGAAGGTGACTAGCAGAAGGTAAAAGATGAGAGTTCTCAGGGGCCAGCAGGTGGCATGGTGGTTAAGGCCCTGGACTGCTACATGGCCAATTGCAGTTTGAGTCCCAGACCCAGTGGCTTGGAAATCATACCCAGCGTATATGCACGGCATGCCCCAAATCCCAAGAGGTAAATAGAGGAGAAGGGATCGCGGCCTGGCCATCTCCCTCTCAGGGATGATTTTTCACTTCCCCTCTCTCTCGTCTTTCTCTGGCAAGCAATGTGCCCTATGGAAAAAACTTAAAAAAATAATAATAATAATCAAAAAAAGCAAAACCAACAGTGTACACAGAATAGTAGGGAACTGTAGGGGTTGGTGGCCCACTAGAGAGGGGAGAGGGAAGTGGCTCTCTCCTTTCCATTGAGCTATTGCCATGCTGGAACAAGACAGCGTGTGACCAGATCTTCCAATTTTTTTATCGAAATTTTCAAGTGAAATGTTGGTTCAAGTTTCTCTTAAAACATTGTGCAGGCCAAACAAAACACATCTGAGAGCCAGCTCCAGCCCGCAAACGGCGTTTGCCACCCCTGGGCAAGCCCCCAGCTGCCCTTCTTTGCAGTTTTTATGTACTCATGGGGAGAAGGGGAGCTGTGCAGTAGTTGCATAAGAGACCCTTCTCCCCTGCCAGTACCCAGATACTTTTCTGCATCCCAGTGCCCCTCTCTAAAACTTCCAGCTGTCCGAGCCCCGCCCTGGAGGATGAGCCTCCATCGAGGCACGTCTTGGCCCGTACAGACTCCCTGCAGGCTGAACCACCGCAGCACCTGATGCTCAGGAGCTTCCCAGGCCCTCACCAGCCCTGTCTCCTCTCCACCTCCCTCCGCTGTTTCTTTCTCCCTTCCAAGTGACAGCTACTGTCAGGCCTTTGAAGAAATGGCCCCCCTGGAGGCCTCACTGGAGCAAGTCTTGGGACAAATAGCTGGAAATACTCTCTGCACTGAGACTAAGCCAAGCTGGGCATTTCTGACTCTACTGGAGGCCTCACTGAAGCAAGTCTTGGGACAAATAGCTGGAAACACACTGCACCGAGACTAAGCCAAGCTGGGCATTTCTGACTCTTGCCAGTCCCCCGGGACAAGCTGCTCTCCTGCCAGGTGGACTCATAAGAGCTGCAGGTGGAAAGGACCTGAGAAGGGGGTGCCCCATGTGTGGGTCTTTTACAAACAGCATCTAAATGATGCTGGGTGACTGAGGCCATGCTCACTGCCTGCTTGAGAGGAGAGGCCACACTGTCCTTCTTCCAAGTTCCCTCGTGTCTCTCCAGACTGGAGCCAAGATGGGAGGAGGCTATGATGTGGCTCGTGATGATCATTTTTCAAGATAACCCAATTTCAGCATTCCTTTTTTAGAACATGTGGACATTACCGTGCTCTCCCCTGATCCTTTCAACACCCCAGCAAGACCGCCCAAATATTATTACTCATTACTGTTATTGTCACTCTTCTGCCCCTCAGAGAACCAGAGACAGGCTAAGCATCTGGCCCTGGTCCAGCGCTTCTCGAACTTTACTCTGTCCAGGAATCTCTAGGGGATCACGTTAAAATGGAGATTCTGCTTCAGAAAGTCTGCAGCAGACCTGGGATTCCACACTCCTAATAAGCATTGGTGATACCACAGCGATGCTTCTGGCCCCCAGGCCACACTTTGAACAGCAAGGCTAAGCTCATAGCCCAGGGCCAGAGCCAGGACTCCCACCCAGATCTCTACCCTTGGATTCTGCCTGCGGGGACAAGGCCAGCTCACCTCACTTTTCACGGGTTGGGGCCTCTTGCCCAGTTTCACCTCCAGGAAATGCAAGGGGGCGATCATGGCCCCAATGTTGCGGATGTCGGCGTATTTTAGCTCCTCTGTGGTCAGAGCCGAGCTGGGGAGTCCAGTCAGGGGGCCGAGCCCTGGCAGAGAGCCCGCGGTCACGGAAGGGTCCGGGATCTGCCCAGGCATCATAGCAGGAGGATCGGCAGGCCAGCCTGGAGGAGGCAGGACAAGAGCAGACAGGCACGGTCAGCTTGAGGGGTGAGAGGCTCCAGGAGGGGCTTAGCCCATGTCCTGCCAGGGCCCGTCTCTTCCTTTACCGATGTTCCTCTGAGTCCCTTCCCCTCCCAGTTGTTCTTCCTGCCTGTAAGTCCTTGTTATAGAGAAAAAGTGGATCAATTCATTCACACCCAGGTCATCCTTGGCACTGCCAGGAGTGCTTGTTTTTTTTTTTTTTGGAGAGGTTTTCGCTACAGGGCGCGTGCGCTCGCCAGACAGACAGAGACAGAGAGATAGAACGCGAGAAATCTCCCCCCAGGGGTGATGGCCACGCCACAATCCCTTCTCCTTTATTCTCCTCTCGGAATCTTGGGCACGCACGCACACGCGCCCGGCGTGAGTTTTAAGCCACCGGGTCCGGTATGCGAACAGCAGTCGACTACGTGGGAGTCCAGTGACATAGCCATTACGCTAACTGCTGGTTCCCTCTTTGTTTTTAAGGCAATACTTAATTCATGGTAGGGAGCATTTATTTAGCACTTGCAATGTGCTAGGCTCATGGTAATCCACCCCCCACCCCCACTCTGAGACCCGGTCAGAGATTATTACACAGAGGGAGAAGCTGAGGCTTAAAAAAATAACTCCCTCAAGGTTGTCCATGGTTAAACGGGCGGCCTGGGATTGAAATGGCAATGGATTGCCTCTGAAGTGAATGAACTATACTGGTAGACTCGCAAGCACCTCTGCACCTGTGTAAGAGGGAGTTATTTTAGGTCTGGCATGGATCCTCCCCTCCAATCACACATCCTATTCTGCATACTTGTTAAAACACCTTGAATATGAGACGAAGCTGAGTATGCGTCTGATAGCTAGGAGGAAGACATTCAGGCCAAGAAGATGCAACTAATTAGTATGTGCTTCCCCAGTGGAACCCAGTCCCAGAAAATTCCTCCATGGTCTCTTCATTCTCAGAGCAAAAGCATATTCAAGCTGTGCCATACTCAGACGTTTTACAAAGGAAGACAGATTCAGGCATAAAAGAAGGGTGTGAATTAGAAGGTCAACAGCAAGGGAATTCTCATTTTTTCCTTCACTTTACTGTGGGAAATTCTTGGGTGAGAAGCAGGTCAAGAAAGCTTGTCTGCCAAGAAAGCCAGATTCATCTAGGCCCTTAAGGCTCCTACGTGTATTAGAGAGCCCATTTTGGCCTCAAGGGCAAGCCACATTCCCCATCTGAATTTTGCTTTGGAAGGTGAAATTTGGTTCCCTATCCAAGTCCTGTGTCCATTTCTCAACAGGTTCTGCACTCTGAAGGAAAAAGCATGTGGGTAATCTGCATTCTCACACAATGACTTCCACTAGATATCACTCTGTTGGAAGAAAGGTACATGCAAATGTCCGGCCGCCCTGCCGTTTCACCCTCAGCACCGGCCGCATCTGTCCATAAAGCCATCCACACGGAGCTCCCTACCTTGCTCCCAAGTCTGTATTTGGTGCCCCCAGCTCTTTCATCTCCACTTGCTCTACCTCCCCCAGCTGGTCCCCTCAGCCCCGCCTTCCCACCCCACATCCTTTCTCCCCCTCCTTAGTACCCAGTGTCCCCTGGGCCACCTCGGAAAAGGATCTGAGACTCATTCACGTTGAATTATAGTCTTAGAGCTGCAGGAGGCCCTGTGCTCATCTAAACCACATCCTCATTTTGCACATGAGGAAATTGAAGCTCAGGAGGTTAAATGACTTACCCAAGGTCATACAGCTAGAGAGGGACAGACCATGGCTAGACTCCTGGTCCCTGAATTTTAGGATCAAAGCTTTCTTCTTCTACCTTTTGGTTTCCCCTGCTGGGGTCCAGAGGTGTTGATGTCTTTGGCAGAAGGAACGATCCTCTACTGATATTAGCCCATAATAGAGGGCTCATCCCTTGCACAGTGGACCCCCTGCCTTCCACAGAGATCCAAATTTAGGAAGTTCCCTAAGCAACCCTGTGACAGCCACCTCCCTAACCTCAGATGGACTGGAGCCCAGGGTCAGCAAGGGAGCCACCCCTCCCACCCTCTACAGCTGAGCCTGCAATGCAGTGAGTGCCTAGGGCTGCCACACCAGGAGGTCGCTCCAGGGCATTGTAGATACTTG
>NW_006160041.1:37347-44766 GCF_000334495.1 Tupaia belangeri chinensis | reverse complement strand
GGGGTGCCGGGGCCGGCCACCCCAGGAGGTCCCCCCAGGGCATTGTAGATACTTGCACAAGCCCCTGCCACCCCTCCCTGCGCCCCCACCCCCACCCTCCTCCAGAGAGAGCAGGAAAGGACCCACACTTGCATGGTGAAAGTGTACCAGAGCCCAGTCACGTGGCTGCTTGGCAAGTGGAGAGATGATTTCAGGTGGCCGGCTACAGTCACGGCGACTTGCTGCCCAGGCAACCCCAGTGCCTAGCATCATTTCTGGCACAGAAAAATTATTCCCTGAATAATCGAAGCAATAAATGAATGAGTGAATGAACAAATGAAAACAAATTCGAGGTCACACACAATTCAGCGAAGTGGGGTAAGGCTCTGTCTCTGGAAGCTTAGTTGCTCGTTAGCAGGCCATAATTTGGCCTCCAGGTTCATTCCCCCAGTAGACCCCAAGAAAAACACTCCAGAGACGTCTGTGTGTTTCCCTGCCTAAGCCATCTCCAGAAGATGGAAGCCAGACCCTGTTCCGGGAATGATAGGCGCTACTTGCAGCTTCTGTTTATTTTCATACAGATGGAAGAAATGAGACACTAACAAATGCTCCCAAAATATAATGGATTTTCTGCTACTGTGGAACCCCCTGGATGGGGAGCCACCCCCTGGGAGCAGCAGCCCCATAAATTCTTGCCATTCCTGCCCCCCTGTGATCCATCCCAATGGCAAGCCTTGCCAAGGAGACCAAGACCCAGACTTTTCCTTTGTAGAAGCAGAAGTCCCCCTCTCCCTTCTTCCCTCCCTGTAAAGGAGCCCCTAAGTGCTCAGACACAAACCACAAAGCCCTTAGCACATGCCATTCTAGGGAGACAACCGCAACAGCTGACAGATAGAGAGGAGACATCCTTCACGTCTCTGCGGAGGGGGCCCAAGATGGAGGAGCTGAGTGGCTGCCTTTCATAATTAGATCTTCATTAAGTGGAATGAGCTGGCTAACGATCTAAGGCTGAGAAGCAACTTTGGTGATTTGAAAAATGAAACAATTGGAATGTGACTTAGGGATCTATTCAAAGGGGTGGTGGTGGCAAGGAACCAGTAACAGCCAGGAGGGACTTGCCCACTTCAAGGAAGACATAGGAAAGATGACAAGAGGTGACATCATCTCCCAGACTGGTTGTACCATATGGAAACAATTTAAGTAGGAAAAGGAGAAGTTTGCAATGAAAGCTTGAGGAGAAGAACCCAGAGTTCTTTCCCCTTCAGGGTCCAGGAGGTCTGGAAGGCAGATAAACACCCTCCATGTCTCCGTTAGTAACTGGGAGGCATAAATAAGGAGGAGCTCCACACACTGACAGGACGCTACGGGAAATGGAGCTTGTGCCTAATTACAGGCCCAGAATCCTAACCCTAGCAATTTGGGACAAGGACCAGGAATAAGGTGGCAGCTAATCAATGCAGAAAAGCCAGAAGATGCACCATCCAAGACAGGGATGAACAAGCAAGGCAAGGATACAACAGAAAGGGTTCAGAAGGTACGGTGGGCCCTCAGCTGTGGTTGAGCTGAAGATTATGGGTGTACTGATGTGGCTCCCTAACAGCCAACTTGAAGAAGACAGGGACCAGGTGGATCCAAGGGGAAAGATCTTGAAGAAATATCTGGCATCTGGATCCCTCTACTCTGGACTTCCTTAGGCATTTGAAGGCACACATTTGGGGTGCCACGTTGTACAAGCAGAAGAAAAGCCATAAAACACAGTACAGAAAATGGGTCCTATCTGGGACCAGCAGTTGGCATAATGGCTATCTCACTGGGCTCCCATGTAGTCGACCATGGTTCAAGTCCCAGACCCAGTGGCTTAAACTCAAGCTGGGCACATGTGCGTGCATACCCAAGATCCCAAGAGGAGAATGAAAGAGAAGGGATTGTGGTGTGGCCATCACCCCTGGGGGGGGGTGATTTCTCACTTTCTGTCTCTCTGTCTCTCTCTGCCTTTCTGGTGAGTACATGCAGCCTATAGAAAAAAAAAAAAACTCTGCAAAAAAAAGAAAAAGAAAAAGAAAAGAAAATGGGTCCTATCTGGAGATACTAACACAAAGAACCATTTTAGCCAAAAAGAAGAAAAAATTGAGAAAACTTACTGTTTTTCTTTTTTTATTTTAAAGAATAATTTTGATTATCATTGTTATTGTTGTTTAATTTCCTACAGGGCATATGCACTCATCAGAGAGAGGCAGAGAGAGAGAGAAAATGAGAAAGGAAGCCACCAGGTTCGGGACTCAAACCATGGTCAGCCATGTGAGAGTCCAGCCCTTAATCACCATGCCACCTGAGAGCCCCAAGTATTTTCATGTTTTAAATTTTCTTCTCTTGCTTACTGTATGTAAATCTACAAGGTAACTTAAATCTTTTTTCCTTCTTTAATTGCTAGAGAGCACATAAACTACAGAGAGAGAAAGCGAGAGAGGGAGACAGTACCCCTAACAGGGTGTGGCCGTGCTGTGACTCCCTTGCCTCCATCCATCTCTTAATCCTGTCAGGATTTGGGACACATATGCATATGCGCCTGATGTGTTTTTCTAGCTGCCAGGGCTGGACTGCAGTTGGTCACGTGCAAACTGGCTCCCAATGAACAGTGTTCGACCACTGTGCTACAGGGCTGGCCCATTAATCTTTTTTAAAAAGTTTATTTATTGTCTCCATGAGAGAGAGTGAAAGAGAGAGAGACTTTCAACAGGGACCTCATACCATGATCCACAACCAGTCTCAGCAGGTCTGGATCACCGGCACAAACACACATCTTCAGTGCTCAGGGAGGTCCTAGGACACAAACTCAGGACCTCTCCCATGTGGGTCTACTGGTGTTACCACTGCACTGCCACCTGGCCCCTTAAATCTCCTATTTTTTTTTTGAAGAGAAATTTTTGCTGTAGGGCATGTGGGCTCATGGCATGTGTGCTCACTGGAAACACAGGGAAACAGAGAGAGTGAGAAATCACCCCTTGGGGGAGAATGGCCACAACACAATCTCTTCTCCTCCATTCTCCTCTCAGGACTTTGGGCATACATGCACATGTGCCTAGCATGAGTTTAAGTCACCAGGCTCGAGACTTGAACCACAGTCAGCTGTGTGGGAGTCCAGTGCCCTAACCACTACGCCACCTGCTGGTACCTTAAATCTCCTTTTAATGGGATGCCTCTAAATAAATCACAGTCTTGTTTTAATGGGTCAAATTGTAAAGGGCTATTCTTACTAGGAAGTCCCCAATTATCGGAATCTTTATCCAGAACGGCAAAGACAGGTGAAACATAATGACAGGTTAGGAGAAACTTGGGATCTGCCTCATGAACTTTCTATCTGTAGGAATGAAGGAAGCTATAAAAATCCCCAGGACTCTGAGAAGGTCAGCTCTCTGCCAGGCAAGCAGCTGGCCTGGGTTGGCATCTGGAAGCCGAAATGGGTGTGCATGTGGGTGCAGATGGCCTATGATTCGAGGCTTGCTGTAGACTGAAAGTGGAGGTGAATGACAGCGGGTTCAGGAGGGAGGGAATTTACAGGGGCAAGCTCCGGGAGTACTAGTGGGGTTGGAAGTTCAGAACAACTGAGAACCAGCAAGAGGAGCGGGAGGTCTTGGGAGCCGGAGCCTGGGAAGAACCCCAGAAGGTAAGAGGAGTCCATGGAGAGGGTGGAGAGCTGCCAGACCAGTGATCACAGACGTAGTACTAAGAACCATGAACCTGGGCAATTCCACACCAAGTCTTTTCTTGGAGCGCAGAAGTCATCTGGGATGAGCTCTCTCCTGGAATCTGAATGATGCAGGTGGAGTGGCTTCTGAGAAACAGGGAGACCGAGGAGACAAGGCACCAAAGGATGAGGAAAGCTCCAAGACTGATAAGCAAGAGGCAAAAAAGCTATCCCAAGCTCTGCAGGCCTGAGAGATGGGGTAAGAGTGGGTGCTCTGGAACCAGAGGTGGATCTTAGCTCTGCCCACACTGGCTTTGGGACCTTGGGCAAGTTCCCTAACCTCTCTGCACCTCACTTCCATCAGCTGGAAAGGAAGACTAAGAATGTGCCCTGCCTGGCTGCGGAGAGGATTAAATTAGTTAATACTAGGAAAGCACCTGGAATAGAGCCAACACGTAGTGAGTGTAGTCAGTGTAGCCACAAGGGCCTTCCTTCCTGCAGGGGCACTAGTGCTACATGACCCCTTGGCACCCCTTCTGAAATGCTCCCATCTACCTTTAGTCTCCCTCTGCAGCCACGAGCAGGATTCTCCCCAGAGGAGTTTCTGCTCTTGCCTTTCCAGCTCTAAACCCCAAGGGTGTATGGCTATCCTGTGCCCAGGCAGGTAGGTGCAGATACAAGTGCCAGGTCAGGGTTGAGTACGAGGTGCAGACCTAAGGCCCAGCACTTGGCCTCTGCCTCAGTTTCTCCTGAGGTCTCTTCCCCCGTAGGCCAGCACACAGCTGCATAGATCACTGGTCACAAGGCCACCAACATGCTGGGTTTCTACTCCTGCCCCAAAGCAGAGGGCCAGCATTTCCTGTGTCCTTCAACCCACCCCATCCCTGTGCTGTTTGGAAGGGGTCAGGTCTTTATAAATAGACAGTGAGGGGTCCGGGTGAGAAGCCACTGCACACCACCAGGCATAATCCCTGTGCAGCTGTCCCAGCCATGGAAGAACCTGGAACCTTCTCCCAGGCCACAACTGCTCTTCCCTGGAGACCAGAGAAATATTGTCGACAAGGCCCTGCTTATAAACACAGCTATGTCCTCTGCCTGATGTATTGAGAGGTGCTCAGTGAATTCACACGAAGTCGCTTCTGCCAGGAATCCTTATCCCGGGCAGCAAGAGGCTGGGAAGACAATGCCATGGGGCGAGGTTTCTATCCTCTCTTCTAGCCTCACCTCAACTCTGGTCCTTGGCGGCAAGGGTTAACAATATACCACATAATGGATACATACAAGGTGTGTGTGATCACTACTTTTGTCCTTTTCAAAAAAATGCCACTGGCCAGCTAAGCTTTGGAAACAGAGCTCCACAACTGAATCCCATGGGCCGCAGCAAGAAAACAGACCGAGAGAACCAAGAACAGTGGGCTCTGGCCAGGCCTCCCACAGCCAGCAATAAGTGTAAAGAAACACAGGCTGAAAATTCCAAGCCTGGGTCGCTAAGGCATTTGTCTCCGTTGAGTTTCAAGAGGCCAAACCACACACACGCACAAGGGCACATGCACACACATGCACACACACACACACATACATACAGGCACACGGAGCTTGGCAGCCCCTGAGATCCAGAGCTGGTAACACAAGCCACGGAACCGACTGCCAAGACAAGCAACAGAACGAGCCAGGCCCAGTTTCATTGGCCACCATACGCTGCATATGGCCCGGGATGCAGCCAAAACAGTGTTCTCACCCTCCTCAAAGGCATAGGAGACCCTCTGTTTTCAAACACACCTCCACAGAGCCTTAATTAAAGGAAAATGGAAAAATAATGTGCCTGCTGCTCTCCCCCTGCCTATGTAGGTATGCACATACACATACCCTTACACACTCACTCTATTTTTCTCTTCCTCCCATTTCGCTTTCAAACATAATTCATTCCCATGGAAAAAAAGCAAACTGCATCCTGCAGCAGAAAAGCAGAAAAGAATGTGGCTTGCCCTCAGCCCTGGCTCCGATTACTCAAGTGGAGCTGGGGCTGAATGACTACAGAGCAGGCCAGCCTCATCTGCTCTGGCCCTTTCCTTTCCAGAGTGGAGCTGAAAACGGAGACACTCTAGAAAGAGAGAGAGAGCCCATAGCAACACCCGCAGCCCCACGACGAACAAGGCCTGGAGAGCCTAGCTCTGCCAAGGATTTGGCAGGTTGGAAAAGATGCCTACGCATCCTGCTAACAGGTGGAGAGACAAGAGACCCAGAAAGACAGGAGGAGTGTGCCCAGGTGGCCACTAAAGCTAGGCAGTGGGTGGGTAGGGAGACCCTTCTTATCCAAGGCCTTCCTGGGGACATTGTCACCACTTATGGACACATCTTCTTAGAGAAAAGCCACACACTCATGCCTTCCTGCAGGCTCTAAACTACATAGCACCCAGCTCTTCAGGAAGATTCTGGGGCTGCCTGCAGCTCTGAATCAAAGCCAAAGGAGAAGGGGAACAGAAGAGTCTTTGAGAAATCATCCTCCCTCTTTTAAACAAGGCAAAACCTCAACCACCCAGAGGCATGAGAATAGATCTTGCTTCTCTCCCCTGGTCTTTGGGCTTATATAAAACCAGAGCTACATTTGCACCTGATCGCTGGGTAAACTCTCCCCTAGAAACCTGCCCAGAAAGATAAGCCTCCATCCAAGCACTGCCAGATTCCCCAGGAAGGTGAAAGCAATGGGAGGTGTCTCACAAACCCTCCAGGAAGGGAGATACCTGAACACAGGTCCTAGCAAGGCCTTAAAGGACAAGCAGGTACCCATACATGCTGCAAAGCCTCAAGGCTTCTGATGCTCCTCACACTAAGATCCTGGGGAGACCCCACCACTTACACACGCCCACACAGACTATAAGCGTTTCTGAGACACGGACCTGAGTACATCTGCCCTGCGCACACATGGCCAGGCCATCGCCCCATGCCCTAGATGCCACTAGGGAGGGCACACTGGACAAGAGTCAGGCAATCTCGCAGCTGGAGCTGACCCAAGGGGCCAGCTGATTTCCTCTCCCATCAGCCTCTTAGCCCCACGCGGCCCATCCATCGCTGTAAAAAAAGCCCTGACTTTCAGGCCCCTCCCACTGACCCAAGCAAAGCCTGGCTCTGCCACCCCAGGGTCTAGGTGGAAAGTCCAATCCCCAAGCCTCCTTTGAGCAGAGGGGCAGAACACAGTCTTCTAAACTGAGTTGGACAGGGGAAAGGCTCCAGCTTGCCTCCTTATGTAACCTGGCCTGGGAGATGCGGGAGCCCAAAGCGGACCCAGGACCTCTAGATCTCTCCCAGGCCAGAACCTGATGCACTGACCCTTAGAGAAGCCCTCTTCACAGGGTGGAAATCTCAAGCCCTCCTCCAGGTCCTCCGGGTGCTCTGCTGCCTCCTTGAGAAGGAGGCGGCTGGCATGACTTGCCAGCAGGTCCCTCATCCCTCCACCACCACCACCTCCCCGCACCTCCCTGGCCTTTGAAGCGTCCATTTCCACCCCCACGGCCCGTCTCCCCGGGCAGTTTTCTCCCCACTCACCCCGCCTTCCCCGCAGCCCGAGGAGAGCACCTCCCTGCAAACAGACTGGGGAGGAGAGCGCGAGAGGGAGAGAAGGGAGCGCCCCGGCTGCCCAGGGAGCAGACGGAGGAGCCTCCTGTCCCGGGACCGGAATCAAAGGGAAGCCACCGGTTCCCGGCGCCTCGCGGGAGGGGCCGGGCTGCAGCGCCCCCCACGGGAAAACGCTGGGGGTC
>NW_006160041.1:28461-36720 GCF_000334495.1 Tupaia belangeri chinensis | reverse complement strand
CCCCCCCCCCGGGGGCCAAAGCCGCAGCCGGGGAGCGAGGGACGACAGGGCGGCGGCGGACCAGCCAGAAGCCCTTTCAAGCATAGCCGATGTTGAACCATCTTCCTCGGTCTTTAGCGCTTTTCCCTAACCGAAAGAGGTGGAGCGGCGGGGGTCGGGGGAGGGGGCCGCTGTGGATCTCAGCTCAGTTCCATCGTTGGGCACTTCGGGCGTGAGTGGGGGTGAGGAGGTGAACTCGCGAGCCTGTCTCCTGTTTCCGTGGAGAAGGATGGACAGCGGAGGAGGACATCTACCCCTGTCCACTGACCACAGCATGCTCGCCCAGGTCCCGAGGCGGACCTTAAGGCTGCAGCCCGAGACCACCGCTGTCACTGGCTGGACAGCTGGGCCCAGGGCTTTTTGTACTGGCCCTGGAGGCGTCTCCTTTCTGCTCAAGGGCATATCAATGACCAGACGCAACCCTCAGCAGACCCCAAACGGCTTTCTTCCCCATTAGGACTTGTAAAGCTAACTCCACTCCAACCTTCCATCCGCCTAGAGAGAGGTAGATGGTAAAGACGAAAGTTGTGGCATCCTGTGGAGCCCACCAGGGGACTTCGAAAGTTTGTGGAAAATGGAATTAAAGTATGAGGTTTTCTGGTGCAAAAAAAAATGTTAAAATCTAAGCATATTTTTTTAATGAAAAAAAAATGCACATTTTCCATGGACTTTTGGAGGACCCCTGGTAAAGGTGCAAAGACAGAACTCTCAGGCAGAACCTGGCACCTGAGACTGTGGCACCATGGTTGTGCTTCCTACTTTCAAACCCTCTGGGTGACTGGTCAACCCCCTACCTTTCTGCCTAAGCCATCTAAGTGACAGCCTGTATCCTCAGTGACCTTTGGCCTCCTTCTCAAGTGATGTCAGGTCATCACCCATAGAAGAAAGGAAGTGAAAGAAAAAGCTCATGCCTTCTTGGAGTGCAGATGCTCAGAGTGAAAGAAAAAATAAGACTTGAGACTGGAAGCCAAACAACCATGTCTCCTCACTGAGTCCAGCGAGGTTATCCTCCTCCTGCCCCAGTGTGGTGCCATCTTTCTGGATAAGATGACTGGGCTCATGGAAGACAAAGACCACATCCTGATAACATTGTCTGGACATTCTCACCATCGCAATCCCCCGCACGATGCTGAGGACAGCAAGCGAGAAGAAAGTAAGGCCTTGAAAGAATATACATTAGAAAATGAGTAGTATTTTTTTTCTTTTTGAGAGGTTTTTGCTATGGGGCACATGCATTCACCAGGAAGACAGAGAGAGACAGAGAGACAGAAAGCGAGAAGTCACCCCCCAGGGGAGATAGCTATGACACAGTCCCTTCTCCTCCATTCTCCTCTCAGGATCTTGGACACGCACGCACATGCGCCTGGTGTGAGTTTAAGCCACCGGGTCTGGGACTCAAACCTTGGTCAACTACATGGTAGTCCAGTGACATAGCCATTATGTTAACTGCTGGTCCCCAGAAAATGAGTAGTAATTTGATAGTCTTGTAGAAGAACATACTCTCAGCCCCCAAAAGCCGAACACCTTGACTGGAGCATAAAGATCAAAGCTGGGTACTATGAAATAGCCAGGTGATGTTTCTCCCACAAGGCTAGGGTCTGGACTTTCATATGGAAGAAAACATTGAACAGGGTCAATGCTACTTTATGCATATTCTGCTGGGATTTAAAAAAAAATAAACTCCTGGGATTTAAAGAAAAATAAAATAAAATCATCTATGTGCAGTGACTAATAATTAGCATGTGTGCTTAGAAAGGATTCTCTCCAGGGTCTGCTTTGACAGCGGGGTACTACTGGCAGTAGTAATGGGCCTTTTCTTCCCCACAAACTACAGGGGTCATGCAGGAGGTGAATTGGTGAATTAGGGATTGGTTATCCCTCTCTATCTCTCTCTAAGTCTCCCCCACTATTTGAGAGGGATGTTTTTCAGTTTTGTAGAAGATGCTGTGTAAACAGCTTCACTCCCTCCAAGCCACATTGCCTGAGGGAGTCCCCCTACATAGTCACTGCCTTTGGGAGTGACTGGAAGGAGAGGCCATAAACTGTCTCCTTTGGCCGCCTCTGGCCTGCTTCTCCCTACAGTTGCTAGATGCCACTGATCTACTCCTGACTCTTAGGAGCAGAGAACTGACCTCCCTAAGGCAGTTTGAATTCAGTTTTCCTATCACTTATAGCTCCAAAAGTTGTGACTAACGTGCCCAGCCCTGGGCAATGGGCTGGTTCAGAGGTTATCACATAACCCAAGTCAGTCTGACGAGACTAGGAATTTCATGGATCTGCTGGGAAAACAAATTGCAGAAGCTGGGCCTGAAACAGCCAAAGGCTACTATGGGAAAGGGGTCTACAGAGAGAGACCAGAGGAGAGAAGAGTAGAGCCAACCTACAGAAGAGGGCAAGATAAAGGCATTCTGATGACACTGAGTTCCAGAACCCAGTAGTGACTGACAGCTCCCTTACCGCTGTAGTTGTAGTTACAGCGACCAGTACATGATGTTTTATCCAGAGCAGCTTGAATTTAGAAACTAGGAAGGTCCAGATAAATACACTGAATTTTGCAATTGATTTATTTAAACTACAAACGCCCTCAACTTACGATGGGGTTACATACTGATAATCCATTGCAAATTGAAAATATTGGAGGTTGAAAATGAATTTAATTCCCCTAACCTACCCACCACAGTTTAGCCTAGCCTACCTTAAACATGCTTGGACCATTTATATTAGCCTATCCTGGGCAAGTTTATTCAGCACAAAGCCTATTGTATAATAATATGTTATAGTAAATCTGATAGTAATATTTTATAAAGAATTTTGGATCAAAATTCCAAGTACAGTTTTACTGAATGTGTATCACTTTTACATTTTTGTAAAGTAGAAAAGTCCTAAATCGAACCACTGTAGATTGGGGGCCATCTGTGTTTCGTTTTAAAGCTTAGTGGACATTGATGCATCTCAAGTTCTTTGTGAAGAGAACAAAGTGAAATGGTGAAGTAAAATAATTAATTCTCCAGACCTGTTTCTCCAGTATCAAAGGAGGATGCTAGAGTTCCGAGTAATCAACTAATCAACTAGTCTTTATATGGATAGTACTAGGACTCTGTTATGTGCCTGTGACATACCCAGAATTTACAAAGTGCTTCTTCACCTGTCCCTATCTGCCATCTAACTAGGAATGACTTAAAAACTAATGAACAGCACCACCAAGAGTAGCTAAGACCTAATTATAGGACACAGACTATGCGCATTATAGATCAGGTTGTTCTCAAACTGTGTAGACCCAAATTACAATTTAGTAGCTGGCAGAATGAATTTGGCTTTGTTGGCTCCATCTTGATTTTTTTTCAAGTTTTTTTTTTTTATTTATTTTTTGATGAGAGAAGGAGACAGAGAGGTTGAGTGTGAGAGAAGCACCCCCAACAGTGTCGTCACACTGCTGTCTCACCCCTAGCCTCACCAGCCTGGATCACAGGCACATTCATGCACAGAGAGACTCCTTAACTCAAACTTGGGACCTTCTCATGTGGCCTCAGCATCGTGAAGTGTTGTGTTACCACTGCACCATTGTGGCTGGCTGCTGCTTCTCCTTCTTTTTCTTTCCCCCCTGAACATATCAAAGACTGAACACAAAAATGTAGATTTAGTTCTTGAAAAAATCAAAGTCAAGTAACATTGGGCATATGTAACAGTCACGATAGGCCAGGTTTTGCTGCAGTAGCAAACATCCCCCAAAACTCCATGGCCTAACACAAGAAAGACTTTATTTCTCACCCATACAAGGCAACTGTGAATAAAGGTGAGTCCCCAGGACAGCTGTACTGTAGGTGATGGCTCACTGCTGAAACTCCATATCAGCAAATGTGTTCATGGTCACCTTGGCAAAGAAAGAGAAAGCAGAGAGAGCCAAACACCACCACCTAAATATTTCTTCCTAGAGTAATATATGTCACTTAATTTTTAAAAAAAGAATTATTTATTTAATTTAATTTATCATTATTATTATTTTTATTTTACTACACAGCACACAAACTCTCTGGCAAGGCAGAGAGAGGGAGAGAGAGAGAAAGCAAGGAAGCAAGTCACCAGGCCTGGGACTCTAACCAGCTGGTCATATGTGAGTCCAGTGCCTTAACCATCACACCATCTACTGGCCCCTACATCAATTTAACTTAACACTTCATTGACCAAAGCACGTCACATGGCCATTCTTAATTTCAAAGATGCAAGGAAGCTCAGTCTTCCCACGTACCATGGAGAGAGGGATCAGAAATTAGTGAACAATTGGGACCAGCAGTTGGCATAGTGACTATATTGCTGGACTCCCAGGTGGCCGACTGAGGTTCAAGTCCTAGACCTGGTGGCTTAAACTCATGCCCAGTGCATGTGCATGCGTGCCCAAGATTCCAAGAGGAGAATGGAGGAGAAGGGATTGGGGCATGGCCATCCCCCTGGGGGATAATTTCTCGCTTTCTGTCTCTCTGTCTCTCTCTGTCTTTCTGGTGAGCGTACGCACCCTATAGCAAAAACCTCTCCAAAAAAAGAAAAAGAAAGAAAGAAAGAAAGAAAAGAAAGAAAGAAAGAAAGAAAGAAAAGAAAAGAAAGAAAGAAAGAAAGAAAGAAAGAAAGAAAGAAAGAAAGAAAGAAAGAAAGAAATTAGCAAACAATATCTGCTGTAGAGTGAACATCCTTATGACAACAATGGGATGGAGCCCACTAGAAACTGCCCACTTGCTGTGGGACTTGATGCAGTCTCCACCCACCCTACTTGAATCATTTCTTGGCATGCCTGCCTCCTGGAGGCATTTGATTTAGCAAAGTTCTGGTATAGGCAAAGCGGACTCAATAGCCCTCTTTCAAATATCCCTGGGGATCCATGGAGTTATCACGAATGTCTCAAAAACAGATGTTTTGATCTGTTTAAAACAAAACACATCCCATGGAGAATTATTAGGATGAAAGGCAAGATGGTAACATGAAATCAAGTAAGACGTTGAGACTAGCTGTTACGCGTTCTGCAAATTGGGGAGAACTGTTTATGATCATTTTTTCTTCTGCTTTTCTCTCAATCAATCAAACACCAGGAGAGACCAGGAGAAATGAGTTTCCCATGTTCTTCCCTAGGGTGAAAGGAGAAATCATGTGGTAGATTTCTGGGGGTTGTCTGGTTTAAAGTTTTAAAAAATGTCTATGTATGTGAATGTGTGTATATATAAGCTAAAATTTAGAGAAGTAAATTTGTGAGTTGGGAATGGGAAGGCTTTTCTTCTAATAGCTACCAATGAGCATTTTCTAAAACAACATGCCTAAAAGTTTAAGAATAAATAAAACCATCTCTGGGGAAACCTCAGTTTCCTAATATAAATGGGCTTTGGAGGCAGAAGAGATAGTATCTTCCTTGTTTAAAATGCTAGGGCAGGTAAGATTACGGGGAGAAGTGAGTGGATCTGTGTTCTCAACAGTCCTTTCTTCGGAAAACAGCTCCTCTCCCCTCTGTCTGTAGTCCTGGAAGGATATCAATTCTGGCCCCTCACCATTCCCACTGAGGTGTGGGCATGTATCCTGAGTTAGCAAGAAGGACAGTCCATTTCCAAACCTACAGTGATTGGTTCAGAGATAAGCACATCACCCAAAGAGGGCCAATCAGAGCCTCCTCTGAGATTTGGTATGCGACTACCAAGGAAGGGGTGTTTCTTTTAAAACACCAGCAAAAGGATGTAGTGTGTTGCTATCAATGGCTATTTTTCCTGTTGTGTGATGAAATCCTGGCTGAGAAAGAAACCAACACAGAGAAGAAAGAAGACCCAAGAAAGAAACAGCCACAAGATAACCAGTGAAGTCCTTGAACCTAACATGCCATGAGAACATGCTAAGTTAATCTTTGGACCTTGTAATGATGGAATCAACACATCCCTTTTCTCTTTGCTGCTAAGAGAGTTCAAGTTGTTTTTTTGACACTCAACGCCAAAAGAATGCTGAAGAATGTATGAATAAAATTATCCAAAATTGAGCTTATAAAGGAGTGCTGAACTGACACCATGGAATTTTATCTGTTTCTATTCTTGCCTCATCCATCAAATGCAACTCAACCTCTGGGAGACTAAATACAGAACTGCACTGAACTGCTTTCTCACTGCTCAGGGTTCAGTTAGTCATTGAAATAATCTAGTCAGACAACTCGTCTCGAGTGTTTGCTATGAGACACGCACCACGTGCCACCCTATTTAAGAAGACAAAACAAAAGGAAGATATCCCTCTGCCCATAAAGGATGACAGACTAGAGGCCCAGGAAGATGAACGATATTCATAAGAAATAAGGAAATGAGGACTTGAGTGATCTAGGGAAAACCTGATGCGTTCTGCTCTCAGAATAGTTGGTTTTAAATGTATCCTAAAAACGCATGGAGGAGAGAATTAAAGATGTATGTTGGGATGTCATTGTGTAAGTTATCCATATACAATGGGGGTGAGGAGGGGGTCTTCAGAAAGTTCATGGAAAATGAATATTTTGAAAATCAGGTAGGAATTTTTTTTTGCACCAAAATAAGCTTGTACATTAATTCCATTTCTACATAAATTTTTAAAAGCCCTCTTGTATAGGTTGTTCTTAAAATTGACATCAGGATAAGGGATTGAATCTCCAGACTCCTTTAGATCAAACATGATGTTTCAGTCATGCAAAATGTTAAATCCTATGCAATTAATGAATAAGTGTTGAGTTAATCAGCAAATGAGTAGACAGAAGCTGGTATAAGTTTCAGTTTTAGGAGATGCTGATAATGAATGAACTGGGAAATAAGAGGAGACAAAGAAATTAGAAGACAATGGTGCCTCAGAAGACTGGAGAAAAGAGGGCTTAGTCATAGAATCTCAAGGCTCTGCAAATTCCCTGTCTCTTAACATAGACTTTCCTCCTGTCATTGAAGTGAAAGCAGGTTGTCAAGGCCCACCCACAAGCTCTGGATAATACTGCCACTTGGCAGGTTGAGACCATATGAGAGATCTGAGTTCAATTCCTGATACAACCTAAAAGCAGCTACCCAAGAGACTGAGGCAGGAGGATCAAAACATGCAAGACCATATCTAAAACAGCAAAAACAGGTTGTCGGTACAGTCAAGCATACACAGAAATAAGATCTGGATGAGTTGTATTTGCTCAGGTCTGGAAAGTATAGATGAACTTAGAGATACATCTCTAGTCCAGAAGCTTCACATAAATTTTTAAAAAGGGAATTTGGGGAACCGGCAGTTAGCGTAATGGCTATGTCTCTGGACTCCCACGTAGTCGACCGCGGTGGCTTAAAACTCACGCTGGGTGCGTGTGCGTGCGTGCCCAAGATCCCGAGAGGAGAATGGAGGAGAAGGGATTGCAGCGTGACCATCGCCCCTGGGGGGTGATTTCTCGCTTTCTGTCTCTATGTCTCTCTCTGTCTGTCTGGCGAGCGCACGCGCCCTATAGCAAAAACCTTTCCAAAAAAAGAAAAGAAAAAAGGGAATTTGGATGTCAGGCATAGTCCAATGATGTTTCTACCTAGCACCCACACAATGCTGCTTCTAGAGGGATTAAAGATCCTTCACTTCTTTCTTTCTTCTTTCTAAAAAGTTTATTTATGAGATCAGTAAATGGCATAGTAGCTAAAGAGCTAGATTGCCACATGGTTGACTGCTGTTCAAGTCCCAGACCTGGTGGCTTGAAACTCATGCAAGGACCTCGCTTTTTGTCTCTCTGAGAGCACATGTACCCTATAGCAAAAATCTCTCCAAAAAAAGAAAAAGGGGGCCAGCAGGTGGCATGGTGGTTAAAGGCACTGGATTCCCACATGGTCGACTGCAGTTCAAGTCCCAGACCTGGCAGCTTGTTTTCTCCCTTTCCCTTTCTCTCTCTCTCTCTCCCTCTCTCTGTCTCTCTCTGGTCAAATTAAAAAATAATAACAACAGATGGAATTAAATAAATAAATAAATATTTTAAAAAATGTTTCTTTTTCTTCCCTCCTTCCATGAGAGAGAGGGAGGGACAGGGAGGCAGCAGCCCAGCAGGGTCCCAATACCATGATCCACCCTCGATATCAGTCTCAGCCACAGCCAGCGTTGGATAATGCACATGTGTGTGTACATGCCCAGAGGAACCCAGTGAGGTCTCTGGATGTGAGCCAGGAACATTCTCATGTGAGTCACCTCTAAGAGCATTGCAGGCACCACTGTTAGTCCCCTTTCTTTTCTTCTTCA
>NW_006160041.1:14234-28448 GCF_000334495.1 Tupaia belangeri chinensis | reverse complement strand
CTCCCAGATAGTGTTGCTATAGATGGATCAGATTTATCCATGAAATGTTTGGAACTCAATTATCTGTTGAATGGACAATATTGATGTCTAATTAGAGGGTTTATAAGAGGACAAAATATAATACTTATAGGGACTAGCAGACGGTGTGATGCTTAGGTCGCTGGACTCCCACATGGCTGACCATGGTTTGAGTTCCAGATCTGGTGGCTTGAAACTCATGCCAGGTGCATGTCCATGTATGCCCAAAATCCCAAGAGGAGAATGGAGGAGAAAGGATTGCAGCATGGTCATCCTCCATGGAAGATGATTTCTCACTTTCTGTCTCTCCAGTGAGCACATGCTCCCTATAGCAAAAATCTCTCTCTCAAAAAAAAAAAAAAGTGTGTGTGTGTGTGTGTGTGTGTATTACTCATAAAACACCTATCATACCTGCCATGTGCTAAGAACTCAATAGATTTGAATACATTCACTGTCATCATCATTATCCTAACCATCAACATTTACGTTTCAGCCAACCCAAGCCCTACTGTTATATAGCATTCCCTGATCCATCAAATCCACAGTGGTTTTCCCCTCTTCTGACCTTAAGTAGCACTTATCTCCTAACATATTATTATATATCATTTAAATGCTTTCTTATTTCATATCTATATTGTCAATACAATGTGCTCAAAGTTACCTTGGAAATAGGGGGAACATCTTAAATTTTAAGACTCCTATAGCACCTACCATGGACTGAGCTTGTGGCTGGCACCCCATGGACACTTACATAAATGATAGAAAGTGGCAGGAAATAAATTTTTTTTGTATTCCCAGTAATGTCAAAAGGAGGCTGGGTTCTTGGTATTTAAAGAATAGTCATTGGGCCAGCCCATAGCATGATGGTCAAGGCAGCTAGATCCCACATGGCTGACTGCACCGTTCAAGTCCCTGGGCACATGTGGGTGCATATCCAAAATCCACAAGGAGGGAGAGATAGGAGAGAAAGGATTGTGGCATGACCATCCTCTATGACGGAGATTGCTTTCTTACGTCCCCTCTCCTTCTTTCTTTCTCTCTCTGTCTTTCTCCAGTGAGTGCACACACCCTCTGGCAAAATTAAAAAAAATAAAAAGCAACCAGAAAACCAGAATATTCATTGAACAGATGCTAAGCAGAGATATAATTCTCAGTCACACCTTGTACAGCACAAACTTGAAGAATATGAAAGTGAAGAGGGGGGCATATGTTACAGATGAGAAGTCAAGACCCACATTGATGACACAGATCTAGCTGAGCAAAAGTTACGGTGGGAATAATTCTCAGGACTCTTTTTCTGCTATGTGTTTTAAAAAAACCACCAATAAAAAGTTATTTCAGTAAATGTTTATTGAGGGGGGAAAAAGGTCCCCTAGGTTTTCTGCGGGAGGTGGCGTTTCCTCTTGCACTCAGCAATCTTGGTGGTGTGGTAGGCAGAGGTGTGGAAGGGAGCCAAAAGGGACCCTATGACTGGGCTGTTGTGTGAGCCTTGGGGGTGGGGGGGAAAGTGGGGTTCTCACTTCTAGGACAGCTTTTCCATCTTCTAGTTCCAGTAGATCCAGGCCAGGTTTTGCAGCCTGCATATCTAAACACATGGCCCAGAGTCAAATCATGCCTTTCAGAGAGTCCCAAGCTCAGTACCTGGACTTACAGAAACAGCCCCAGAGACCAGACTAGGTCCTCACACTTGGACCAGAGGAATCTGTTGTGCTTGGAAAATGAAGAGAACATGTTTACAGTTGGAATACTCCCATAAAAAGAGCCATATCTGGGCTGTCTCTGGGATGGGATGAGGGATGTGAGGTGGGTGCTGAGGAAGGCCACAAGCCCTCCAGAGACAGGCATTGGGACAAGAGTTTCTTTGGCAATCCTGGCAGGGTTCACAGGCTCCCTTTCAGGTTTTATGCCCACGGTGTTTCTCTATCTCTTAAATACACCTCCCTAATCCTCTCCTTCCTCCTTTCTAAAGCCTGCCTTTCCTTTCGAATACTTCCTCAAATGCCAGCTCGTTATTTTAGTGCTGTCTCCTTTTAAGATTCTTCCCTAAGAGCTGGCCTGAAAGTATATCTCAGACCACAGGTCAGAGTTTTTCTCATTCCTTCCTTCAGCCATTCATTCATTCAGCAAATATTGAACTAGCTATATGTGGAAGGCATGTTCATCATTTTCTGATGAACAAGGCTGGCCCAGTTTTTAGCTGGATGAGTAATTAGCTAATTAACTAAATAATTATAAGTGTACAAAGGAGAATTAGGAGTGTTACAAGGTGGGTTAAAAAACCCTTTGGAAGCAATCCTCCTCTATTTGTCAGAAACTCTCTTTTTTAAAAAAAGAGATTATTTATTTAATATAATTTTATTATTATTTATTTATTTATTTAAATTTGACCAAACAGAGACAGCGAGAAAGGGAAAGTGAGAAAGCAAGCCGCCAGGTCTGGGACTCAAACCACAGTTGGCCATGTGAGAATCCAGCACCCCAACTACCACATCACCTGCTGCCCCCAGTCAGAAACTCTTATTCAAATCAGTCTGGTGCCCAAGGGCTAGCTCACTCACAGCAAGAGGCGAGTATCCTTTAAAAAGCCTTCTGGAGAAGGAAGAAACAGGTCCCTAGAAAGGCTTTTTAAAAGAGACTTGCCTTGGGACCAGCATATGGGGTAATGGTTATGTCACTGGACTCCCACATAGTCAACCACAGTTTGAGTCCTGGACCCTGTGGCTTAAAACTCATGTCAGGTACATGCATGTGCATGTCCAAAATCCCAAGTGGAGGATGGAGAAGAAAGGATTACAGTGTGGCCATTCCTCTTGGAACCCAATTTCTTGCTTTGTGTTTCTTTGTCTCTTCAGCAAGCGCACGGGCCCTATGGCAAAAATCTCTCTCAAAACAAACAAACAAACAAAAACTTGCCTCTTGGTACCACCTTTGCTTTATCCCATAGATGAAGTTTCAGTGTTCAGGGGACTCTGCTGCTGCCCAGCCACAGTTTTCCCATTGGTCATCTTGATGTGCAGGTTGCCATCCACAACCACATACGTGGTTTTCACCTAGTTACCTGGTCTTCAAAGATCAATGCATCATGCAAGGCAATAAAGCATAGTGGAAAAGAGTGTAGACTCTGGAACCAGACTGCCTCTCTTTGCATCCTGCCTCTGATGCATTCTCCCTATGGCCTTAACCACTCTGCGCTCAATTTCATCATCATTAAAGTGGGGTACGTGTGAGATTGCCCAACCCATAGAAGAGTTATAAGGGTTCAATGAGTTACTACCCACTTGAGGCTGTGCTTCCCACATAGGAAGGGCTCAGAGAGGCAGCATTTGATGCAATAGTTTGGATCTCCCAGCCTTGGCCCCCAGAACCCAGTCTGGGGCAAAGATTCAGGCTGTAGCTTGCCTATGAGGAGAGGCTGAATCTTTTTTAAAGGTATAAGCTTCTGACAGCAAAAAAGACTGACCAAAAGCTAAGTATGAGGGGTCTTCACAAGGTTCGTGAAAAATTTGTATTTTGAAAATATATTATGCATGGATTTCAAAATTTTTGCACCCAAATATACTCTTTTTAAAAGATTTTTGCCATAGGACACATGCACTCACTGGAGAGACACTGAGACAGAGAGAGAGTGGGGAGAAGTGAGAAAGTACCCCCTGGGGGGATGGTGATGCTGCAGTCCCTTCTCCTCAATTCTCCTCTTGGGATTTTGGGCACTCGTGCACATGTGCTTGGAGTGTTTTTCAAGTCATCAGGTCTAGGACTTGAACCACAGAGTTGGCCATGTGGAAACCAGTGCTTTAACCACCATGCCATCTGCTGGTCCAAAATTTGAATTTTAATTCCATGCTTCCATAAACTTTTTGAAGTCCCTTCTTAGACAAATGCCCTGAAGCCAACTGGATGTGTTGTGTTGATCCTAATTCTCTATTACCCGGAGTCACCCTAACTGTATATCACTTGATCAATGAGAAGGGAGCCCAGGGACCTGGTTCTGAGTAGAGCTCATCCACCTCTGAATTGTGTGTCATTCTTAGCAAAGACCATTTCTGTACTTCAATTATTTATTTATTTATTTTTCTATAGGGCATGCGCTTACTGGAGAGAGAGGGAAAGTGAGAAATCACCCCCCATGGGGGATGGCTAATGCCACAACTCCTTCTCCTCATTCTCCACTCAGGATTTTGGGCACATGTGCACAAACGCACACACGTCTGGTATTTTTCCAGTTGCTGGATCCAGGACTTGAACTGCACAGTCAGCCAGCTGGGATCCAGCACTTGAACCACCATGCCAGCTGCTATTCTCACAATTCAATTTTTTAATGGTAGAATATAATATTCTTCGAATTATGGAGTTTGAACTAAAATTGATCTTGGAGTTTCCATTTCAGCCCCCTAGATTTCATCTGTGGAAATTGATATACAGAAAAGTCATGTGACATGGCAGCTTCCGGAGTGATAGGAAAAGGGATGGATTCAAATCCAGACTCGTAACTTATTCTCCCCTCTGAAACTCATTATTCTCTTTGTTAAAGTGAAGATAATATTTCCTACTGCATAGGGTCTCTAGAGGACTAAAAGGGGACCACCTGTGGATGTACCCAATCAGGGCCTATGTATGGTTGGGAGGTACTTAAGAAGGGCATTTCCCAGTAACACAGAACTGGTTGATAATTCCTTCTTTACCTTCATCACCAGACTGCTAAAAGAATAAAGCAAAGCAATAGAAGAAAGGATTTGAAAATAGAAACATCATATAGTCATACTGTGCTACTAATGTTTAACCATCCAATCAAAATGTATTTAATCCATTTGGAAAGTGGCCAGGGTACTAGGAGTAAGGAGTTAGTGTCCGTATCTAATAAAACCTTAGTCTCAGGTCCCTGGAGGTTTCTCATGTAGGAATGGGCCTCTCAAAGAAGAAAGGGCTTTTTCAAGTGAGGGCCTGGTAAGCATGGCCACAAGGAGGAAGTTTTCTTTAGGAGAGTTTCATCTATCACTCTTTTTCCTACTGTGTTACTGAAGCATAAAGGTCGAATGCATACGTGGTCTGGGGTCCGACTGTCAGCCTTCTCTGAGAGCAAGTGGTGGCCTGAGTCCACTGGGCTAACAGCTCAGGCACATCCAATCAGGACAGCTGCACTCACTCTCCACAGAGGAAGCTCCCTGCCTTGGGCCAGCGTAGAACCACAGCCAAGGGCCATCCTACCGCAGATCCAGCCTCAGTGCCGCCCAGAGACTAGCCAAGGCCCACAGGCCCAGAGTCAAAGGAAGTTAGGCACTCTTGAAAAGACTACCATGAACAGAAAAGTAGAGACTTAAATGCTAGAAGCCCACTGAACATTCAAAGTTCTGACCATCAGTGGAAGAAGACAGATTGTTGATTCCTGACTTAGTTTTTAAGATCAGGAAAACCTCTTCCTTAGACCTCCCCTCACATTTCATTTGCAGAACGTGAGAGTCACATGTCCATCTCTAGACCAATCCCTGGCCAGGGGGCTGGGATGATTATGACTGGCTTGGACAGAGTCACTTGAAGGAGGCATGAGAACAACCTAAGTCAAATAAGTTGAGGTTTTGCCAGCAGGGAGGGGTAGATGGCTGACTAAAGCAGTGATACCTACTCCAGAAACCCTTTCACATCCAGCAAAGGGACAAAATGTTAAAACTTAACAGATCAAATTGGCTTTGAAGCCAAAGAACTAGGTCTAAACTGTGTCTACTACCAACTGAAAAACCATGAAGGACTTCTATCATTTGAACGTATCCCTTCCAAAACTCAAATGTTGAAAAGTTAATCCTCAGCGCGACAGTGTTGGGAATTGGGGCCTTTAGGAAAGTGGTTAGGTCATGAGGGTTCTGCCCTCGCCAATGGATCAATGCCATTATAAAGACAGCTTGTGAGAGTGGGCCATCTCTCTTCTGCTCTTCTGTCATGTGAGAACACAACAAGAAAGCCACTGCCTTGATCTTGAACTGCCCTGACTTTAGAACTTGAGACAATAGATTCTGTTCTTTATAAATTGTGTGGTCTGTGGTATTCTGTTGTAGCAACACAAAACAGACTAACACAGAAACTCAACTTCTGAGAGCCTCCGATTCAAGTAATAGGACCCATTGTGGGGTTCAAATGAGGTAGTTTATGTTCACGCAAGACCTTTGCAGATTTTAACATCCTGCACTGTAGGACATCCTCTGTCATGGCTATCATATCAGTGAGAAGTGAGGTAGCACCAACAGAGCTTCTATTGTAGAGGCGGTGTTACAGTTGCCTATTGGGGGCGTCCACGCCTTACAGGTCATGACCAAGTAACCCTTAGTTCAACCCTTTTTGGTCTTCTGAACCAAGGCTGACCATAGTCCCTGTTAATTACATCAATACTTAGCTCATTGTCTATCTGAAAACAATTTATCTCATTCAAGGTTCTTAGGACCTAAAAAGGATATGTCTTTAAAAAAAAAAAATCCTAAATCATGATGCAAACTACTTGCATTGATATGTATATGTACAAATTCCAACCACAATTGTGACTTTAGAACTATTTGGGAAATATTTTTTCCCACAAATATTAAATGCATTTATAGCAGGCAGCAGAATGTCAAAGTTTTTCAGTGATTCTCAAGTAACCTCCCAAAGGCCATGGTGCTTGCTGCCATGGTCTAAAGATGGTAAGATTATCTTAAGACTGAACACCAGTCTTAGTCAAAGCTAGCCCAGAACTATCCTCCCCAGTGTAACATCAGAAACAAAACCATGCTTGGTTGATTCAGGAAAGGAGGGGACTAGGGGATCTGCCAAGTGTTCTCTCTACTCAGACAGAGACATGGGCATATGGCTGTTTTTTTTCCTTGGTCCATCTGGATGGTCCCATCAGGAGGCATTCTCTCCGGGCCTTAGAGCTGTGTTGACTTGAAAGCTCTGCCTGAAAAAGATCTCCATCCCAACACACAGTAGAAAGAAGTCATCCCATGGGTTATCTGCATATCTTGAGTGCAAAGGATTGCAATGGCCAAAAGGTAGCAATAGCCAATCAATTGGAATCAGCTCTTGAAAAGGCTCACAGTTGAAAGAGTAGCTAATATTGATTGACTCTTTACTGTATGCCAAGCACTGTGCTAAATGTTTTAGATTTATTAATTCACTTCATCCTTACGGAAATCCACGAGACAGGCACCATTATTACCCCCATTTTACAGATAAAGAAACTAGGGTATGAAATGTTTAACTAACTTGTTAACAATTACAGCTAGATAAGGGACAGAGCCAGGACTTTAACTCCTAACAACAAATAATACAGCTTTTTTTTTTTTTATTTGTTTTTGTTTTAAATAGACTTGATTTTTTTTTAAAGATTCATTTAATTTTATCTGTTCATTCATTTATTTTAATTTTGCCAGAGAGAGACACACACAGAGAGAGGGAGAAAGTGAGAAAGCAAGCCACCAGGTCTGGGACTAGAACCATGGTTGGCCATGGGGGAATGTCCAGCACCTTAACCACCACGCCACCTGCTGGCCCCAATAGACTTAATTTTTAAGAGCAATTTTAGGTTCATAGAAAAATTGAGTGAAAGGTACAGACCTTTCCATATACTCTCTGCCTCTCTGACTACCAACACCCCGCAAACCTGTGGTACATTTATCACAATTGATGAACCTACATTGACACATCGTTTTCAGAGTCCTTAATTGCCATTAGGGTTCACTCTTTCTTTAAAGGAAAAATATTTCATTTTATTTATTTGTTCATTTATTTATTAATTTTACCAGAGAGAGACACAGAGAAAGAGAGAAAGAGGGAAAGTGAGAAAGCAAGCCACCGTAGCCGGCCATGTGGGAATGTCCAGTGCCTTAGCCATCACGCCACCTGCTGGTCCCAGGGTTTGCTCTTAAGGTTACATTCAGAAAGTCTGGACAAATGTATAATGACATGTGTCGACTACTACAGCATCGTACAGAATAATTTCACTGCCCTAAGCGTCCTCTGTCTTGTGTCAATTCATCCCTTCCTCCTCTCTAACCCTAACCACTGAGACTTCTGTCTTTAAAGTTTTGCCTTTCCAGAATGTCAGAGATTGGAAATCCCAGCCTTTCAAATTGACTCTTGTCACTTAATATGCATTTAAGACCACTCCACATCTTTTCATGACTTGATAGCTCATTCCTCTTTAGGACTGAATAATAGTTCATTGTTCGAGTGTGCCAAACTTATTTATTTACTCACCTACTGAAGGATGTGTTGGTTGCTTGCAAGTTTTGGGCCTTATGAATATGCTATAAACATCATGTGCAGGGGTGTGTGTAGACATAGGTTTTCAACCTTTGGGAAATAGCAAGGAGCATGATTACTGGATCATACAGTAAGGTTAGGTTTACATTTGCAAGAAACTGTCAAACTGCCTTCCAAAGCGACTGTGCCATTTTGCATTCCCAGCAGCAGGGCGGGAATGCTCTGCACCCTCACCAGTGTGTGGTGTTGTTAGTGTTCTGTGTTTTGGACATTCCAATGGGTGTATAGTGCTATCTCATTGTTTTCTTTTTTTTTTTCTTTTTCTGGAGAGGTTTTTGCTATAAGGCACGTGCACTTGCCAGAAAGACAGAGAGAGAGACAGAGAGACAGAAAGTGAGAAATCCCCCCCCAGGGGGGATGGCCAAGCCACAATCCCTTCTCCTCTATTTTCCTCTAGGGATCTTGGGCACGCACACACACGCCCGGTGTGAGTCTAAGCCACCAGGTCCAGGACTTGAACCACGGTTGACTACCTGGAAGTCCAGTGACATAGCCATTACACCAACTGCTGATTCTTCATTGTTTTCATTTTCATTTCCTCATGCAATGTGAACGTCTTTTCATAAACGTATCTGCCATTCGTATGTATTCTTTGGTGAGGTGCCTGTTCACGTCTTTCACCCATTTTTTAATTGAGCTGTTTGTTTTCTTATCGTTGAATTTTATAGTACAGTATTTTTAAGGATTCATTTACGGATTCATAGCATGTCAGGGTTGGGAGGGCCTCAGAAATCATTCATTCCAATCCTCTCATTTTATAAATGTAAAAAAATATGGCCCAGAGAGTCAGACAGGGACAATGCTGCAATCAAAGTTCATGAGTTCTGTGCCCCTTCACCGGGACACCTGTCATTAGGCCATTTCCTTTGTGAGTACGTAGCCCTGGAGACAGGAGTCACAGCTGGCCTTTCCCCATGTGGTGCTTGGCAGGTATCAACGAATACCTGTGGGAGGAAAGGAGGGCCTTCCTCTGGTATCTATGCACCCTTTCCAAAGAGCCAGCCCCTCTGACCTCTGCTCTACTCTGGGAGAGAAGGAGGGAAAACAATTAACATTCTAGATCTTCCGTGGTGTAATAGTGGCGGCAGAGGCCAGGTCACAGTGTAATTAGCTTGGACCGTGCATTAGCATCACCTACAGAGTTTGTTCAAAAACTGGATACCAGGGGCCAGAAGATGGTATAGCAATTACTTCACTGGACTCCTACATGGCCAACTGTAGTTCGAGCCCCACACCTGGGAGTTGAAAGTCATGCCAGGCACATGTGTGTGTATGCCCCAAATCCTGAGATGAGAGGACAATGGAGGAGAAAAAATTGTGGCACGGCCATTCTCTCTGGGGAGTGGTTTCTCACATGTGTCCTATGACAAAAAAATTACTCTCAAAAAAAAAAAAAAAAAAAAAAAAGGGATCCCAGAGCTCCAGTCTCCAGGCATTTTAATTCCATACATTATTTTGATTTTGCTGTGTACTAGGTCCTGGGCTAAGCCCTTTACACATATTGTCCTATTTAATTCTCCTTCATGCAGTCCTACGATATGGGTCTTATTGTCAACCTCATTCTGCAAACAAGGAAACGAGTTCAGAGAGATTAAGAAACTCTCCCAAGGTCACACAGCTGGTATGTGCTGGAGCCAAGACATAAATAAAAACAACCCAACTGTTGTCCGAGTTGTTGGCTGACCTCTGTCCTCTGACCTCTGTACACGTATGTGCACACGCACATACACACAGGCACACCCAGGTTTTCATACTCAACCCTGTGCACACTCTACTTTGCAAGCCCTTGGAAGTTAAATGACAGGGAGCATCAGACTCCAGAAGCAGCCGCGGGACAGTTCTCGACAGGGGTGTGACCACAGGGTCAGTACCCCTGACCCTGGGCCCTGGAATTTCTACTTAAGGGTCAGGATCACATCCCCTTGCATGCACCAAAAAGCAGAGATCAGGGGTACCTGTCTGGATGGCTCTAGGTATGTTCTAATTTGAAGACCATTCAGAGAAAACCATCGCTCTTTTTAAAACAAAACAAAACAAAACAGGGACCAGCAGTTAGTGTAATGGCTATGTCGCTAGACTCCCACGTAGTCGACCGCAGTTCGAGTCCCGGACCAGGTGGGTTAAACTCACATCGGGCACGTGTGCGTGCGTGCCCAAGATCCCGAGAGGAGAATGGAGGAGAAGGGATTGTGGCGTGGCCATTCCCCCTGGGGGGTGATTTCCTGCTTTCTCTCTCTCTGTCTCTCTCTCTCTGTCTGGCGAGCACACGCGCCCTATAGCAAAAACCTCTCCAAAAAAAAAAAAAGAATTTAAGTGAATTTTTAATTGAAGTGTAGTATACAGATGGCTATACCATCCGGCAAGGGTCTGGATCCTGATTTCTAGATGACTGTCTTCTAGCTGTGACCTCATACAGTGGAAGGTGTGAGGTAGCTCTCCAAGGTCTCTTTTATAAGATTCCCTCTCATAAATTAATCTCTTCCCAAAGGCCCCGCCTTCTTGACAATAAAACCCACATCATAGAACTGCAAGAAGAATTCAACAGGACAATACGTGTAAAGGGCTTAGCCCAGGACCTAGTACACAGCAAATATAAAAGTAATGTCTGGAATCGGAATGCCTGGAGACTGGGGCTCTGGGACCCAATTTTTTTGAGAGGGGAATTTTTGTCATAGGACCCATGTGCTTGCTGGAGAGACAGAGAGAGAACAATACCATCACCTTGGGGGTTAGGATTTCAACACGTGAACTTTAGGAGGATGCGAATCTTCAGCCTCTAGTGTCTGGTAATCTGCTCCACTGATTCATGGTAAACACGTCATCACCGCAACTGTGAGGCACCTTAGGGGTGCCTATTGAAGACTTCAAAGCAAATATTTTGAAAATTAAATTTCATATCACAGGTAAATGTCCTTTTACAAAAGGGATACAACAAAACAGAAGAAAAAAATAAACAATAAAA
Source organism: Tupaia belangeri chinensis (assembly GCF_000334495.1). Taxonomy (NCBI): domain Eukaryota; kingdom Metazoa; phylum Chordata; class Mammalia; order Scandentia; family Tupaiidae; genus Tupaia; species Tupaia belangeri. The sequence continues at coordinate 17,182 of NW_006160041.1, read as the reverse complement.
ATATAAAAGAACAGCATATTGCATCACAAGTTTAAAAGATTAGAGATCATGATGTTGCTATTTTAAATAAAATGTACATTTTTTTTAGACAACAGGTTGATATTTATTCCAGATAATTAAATCTTGGCATAGATGCCTTTACATTTAGACAAATTGGTCCTCCTTCCCCCAGGGTGTTCACTGTAGAAATGGCAGTGAAGGGGAGGGCAGCTCTATCTCGGGTCTCATTTAGATTTCCTACGGCTGAGTTGATACACGTCACCATATTGGGGTGCCTCTGCTCACAGGAGTCAGACCGAGAGGCAGTGTGCTAAGTGTTCCAGTGTGGGCTTGACAGTCAGAGAACCTGGGCTCAACTCCAGTCTGTCATAGCCCAGCTCAGAGACCCTGGGCAAGCTACTTACCCTTCCCAAACGTCAGTGCCCTCGTGTGTAAAATGTGGTTGCAGTGAGGGTAAATGAGGCGTGTAAAGAGCTTATCACGGTGTTGGTGAACTACTCCTTCCCCTTATCACGATTCCTGCCTTCTATTCTCTGGAAAATGTGCAGGAAAAGAGAGCAGGCCTGAGGACCCAGCACCAGGGAGGTGGCAAGATGACAGTGAGGGGAAATCCATGGATTATTTTTACCTTTGTCCCCTGCCTTCAGGCTCTGTCCGACTCAGGCATCATTGACGTTCAGGGAATGTCGAGGGGCAGGTTTATTCCTGCAGGTCAGCAAAGAGGCTTCTGTGCTGAGCCAGGAATAAAGATATTGATTCTTGTGGTTGAATCCTAGAGGCCTGAGATGCCAGAGCCAGCAATGGGATGGTCCCTTAATCTAAAGGGTCTCTCACTCAGCCTAAATCAATGCTGTCAGCCAGGAAGTTGTCAGCCTGTCTTGGGAAACACCAAGATCAACAAGAGATTGACTTAAGGAGAGGTTGCCATGACAACCAGGGGCCAGTTTGGCTGGTAGAATTTGAACCCCTCCTCCCACTGCACACGCACGCGCGCGCACACACACACACACCATGTTTAGACCTAACTTGTAAGGAGGCCCTAGCTGAGCAGCGGGAGTTGAGGTGTCATAAATAGGAGAGACACATGGCCCTGCCCATTCTGCCTCTCCAGACAGGACGAAGTTCATGAATCCCAGGAAGCCTTATTAGCATGTGCTTGGGGGAGACATAGGCACTCTTAGGATAATTACCCTCCCAAAATAACTAGCTGGAAATGATCGGCCTCGGGGTTCCTGGAGTCAAGTAAGGTGCTAACCTTGGACTCATCAAAGCACCAGGGAAAGGGGGCCCTCAGCAAATGAAACGTTTTCATTCTGCCTCTCAGCCCCTGCCCCCAGGCCCTCCCTTTGGGTGGTCTCCCACAGGACTCTCCTCACACAGGTTCTAAGATTAAGGTTTAGGGGACGCTACCTGGGGTGGGGGGAATTTGCATTGCAGTGGGAGCTCTAGAAATACTTTCAGTCTTAAGGAATAAAATATTTTAATGGGGAAACTTCAAACTCCCTGAGAGTAGCAATGGAGGGAGGTGAGGGAGGGTGAGGGAGTGCGGGTGGTAGCAAGAGGGAGATGATTCTGGGAGGCGGCAGGAAACATCCTACCAAGATAGGGTTCATGTTGAAAGTCCAGCAGGCCTAGGTGTGTGTCACCCCTGTGACCGGGGCTAGGAGCCTGTTTCTAGGTCTGTTCAATGGGGACATAATTCTCAACTCATACAGCTGTTACCATGAAGTCTCCAGGCCTCAAAGCAGAACTAGCCAAGAAGACTGTTGCCCACCCCCAGCTGAGGGCCAGGATTTGCCTGACAGCCTGAGAAGAAAATCGAAAGCACTGGGCACTTCCAGTAGGGAAGGAAAAGAGAAGGCACTAAAGAGGACAGACAAGGAAGCTGTCCCTGCAGCTGCCCAGTCAGTCACTGCCTGACCTGGGGACTCCCAAGACACAAGCCCTGCTTAGTAAAACAGGTTAGGGGAGGGAAAGGTGGAAGACAAAGGACTTCTTGGCTAAATGTCTCTATGGCCAGTGTTAATATTAATGATGTGTTAACTACTGCTTGAACTAAAATGGGTTGACTTCTTTAAAGCTAGCGTAGCTGCCACTCACAGAAGGCTGAACTCAGAGAATAATCACTGTTGAAAATCTAGTCTCTAGGGAAGGTCTAAGTTTCAGATCTGCTCCCTAGTGTCCCCCCAACAATCCCTCTTCCCCAAATCATACTTGAGACTGACCTTGCAAAGTGGCCCCCTACCTCCTCTTCGGGGCAGCAGTGGGGTGGAGCAGAGAGCCTGGCCCTGTCTGTGGAGATCCCCTCAGGCCTGAGCCTTAGTGTGATGACAGGGTAATTCCATCTGGATGGATTGCGAGGCTGAGTGTGTCCTGTATACGAAACAGTGAGCCCAATAACTGGGGAGGTATAGGCACTCGACATACATTAACTTTCTTTTTTGACAGGTCAACAAATAGATTCTCCCCAGTGTTTTCGCCCCTCTTATACTCTGTTGGCAGCTAGAGAGATTTTCTCAGGCATGCTATCAGTTGCAAAGAGCAGAAAATCCACCCAGCACTGGCCTAAACAAGTGATCATTTTCCTCACATAAGAACAAGCCCAGTGATAAGTAGCTGCTGGTCTGCTGCTTCAGCCTCAGGACTGCTAGCTCCCTGGTCCTTCTGGCCTTTCCGTCATGGTTCAGAGATGGCTACTGCAGCTCCAAGCATCACAACTCAGTTCAAGGCAGGAAGGAAGAGAAGGGGAAACGTATTTCATACAAAAGAAAAAACTTTCAATCCCTTTGATAAGAAGTAAAAAATTTTCCCCAGACGCCCCAACAGATGTCTTGTTGACATGACTGTGTCTCATGGTCATTTCTAGCTGCAAAGGAGGCTGGGAAAACAAACACTGACATTTTCCAGGCTGTGTAGCAGAGACAGGCAAGGAGAAAAACCTGGAAAGA
>NW_006160041.1:9186-14095 GCF_000334495.1 Tupaia belangeri chinensis | reverse complement strand
GAAAGAGTGGTTGAGTAAGCCATGATACAGGGTCAGCCACAGCTGTGCATCAGATTAAGTGAAATGTTTCTTGTAATAAGGAAGTATCAAACACCTACTGTGTGCTGGGGATCAGACTATGATTTTAGCATGAACAGGGAGGCCTGGGTGATATATACTTGCCATGTCTGCATGTAGGGGTTGAGGGAGCAGTACCAGATTTGGGGGACAGCAGGGAGAGACAACTTCCTAGATGGGCACTAACAATGACCAGGTATTTAGGGTGGAGGGAGGTGGACAGACAGCCCATGCCAAGCGGAGGGAGCAGACTGTGCAAAGACCTAGCAGCAAGAAAGAGCATCACAGGTATTTGGGGAACTGAAAGAAGTTCTCTGAGGCCACCAAAATCTACTCAAACCAGAAAACATCCAAAGCAGGACACGCAGATGTGAAGTGAGTAAATGGGAATCACGAGACCATTAAACCATGGTCTCCAGGCTCTCCAACAGGGGACACACAGCACCAGCAGACTTTCTTTCTTTAAAAAGGAATTTTTAAATTATTCATTATTATTATTTTAAATTTGCTATAGAGCACATGCACTCACCAGAGAGAGAGAAAGAAAGAGAAAGTGAAAAAGCAAGATGCCAAGTCCAGGGCTCAAACCACAGTCAGCCATGTGGGAGTCCAGCACCTCAACTGCCACATCACCTGCAGGCCCAACCGGCAGCCTCTTTAAACACAGAAGTTGCAGGGGTAGCAGGGAGGTCAGGGGACTCCAGGATCACTGCTGTGGACAAACTCAGCTACTCTCCAGCATGGTCATCAGACAGAGAGAAGCTCAGACATGGCAGGGGTCCTGTAGCTGAGGGGGTTGAGGAAGGTCTCTGACTTCTATCATTTATTTTTAAGTGCTCTCTCTCTCTCTCTCTCTCTCCATGTCTCTTACTTTGTCAGAGGGTACACATGCTTGCTGAAGAGAGACAGAGAGAGAAGAAAAGTGAGAAATCACCCCCCCCCACACACACACACACACACACATCTCCACCACCCAACGGCCACATGCAGTCCTTTCTCCTCCATTGCTCCCTCCAGTCAGGAGTTTGGGCATGCATGCACACGCTGTGCTTCCCAAGCTGCCTGGTCCAGGACTCAGATCACGTGATTGGCCATGTGGGATCTGGTCACCTTAGCCACCATGCCACTGACTGGCTCAAGTTTATTTATTTTTTCCATGAGAAAGAGAGAGACAGAGACAGAGAGAGAGAGAGCAGGCAACCCTAACAGTCTTCCCACTGCAGTTAACCCCCAGCCAGCTGGGCTCATGGGCGCTGAACACACACCTACACCAGCATGGACAGGCAAGCCCTGGGACTTAAGGCCAGGACCTTCCTACGTGGGTCTAGTAGTTCTACTGCTGCACCATCATCTGGCCCGCTTCTCTAACTGTTTATGAAAAGCCTGGGCACTCACTACCTAGAATTTCTCCCCCTGAATTCTTGCTCCTCATTCATCCCTTCCATTCTGGCTGACCCCTTACCCTTCAGATTTCAGTTCTAGCAACACTTTCTCAGAGACACCTTTTCTGACCAACCCCTGATGTTCGTCAACTCATGGATGCTCCATACACCAGTAGCTGTTATCATAGCTGTGATTTTACAACTGATTGTGTAGATTTTTATAACATTTATGACTGTCTCTCCTGGTAAACTGTTGTCTCCAAGAGGGCAGGGGTCAAAGCTGGTTTTGCCCATTGCTGTATCCCCAGTATCCAGCTTTGTGCTTGGCACATAATAGGAACCCAATCAAGGTTAAGAGCTAGAGCTCAAACTGACATTGTTCAATCATTTCTTTTAAAATGTATCAATCTAGGGACAACAGATGTTGTAGTGGTTATGTCACTGGACTCCCTTATGATCAACTGGGGTTTGAGATCTGGAGGCTTCAAAATCACACAGACCTGGTGGCTTCAAAATCACACAGGGTGTTTGTGTGTGCATGCCCCAAGATCCTGGGAGAAGAATGGAGGAGAAGAGATTGTGGTGTGGCCATCCTTCCTGGGGGGGTGATTGCTCACTTTCCTTCTTACTGTCTCTATCTCCCCCACTGCAAGTACACATGCCCTAAGGCAAAAACCTCTAAAAAAAAATAATAGACTAAATAAATAAATAAATAAATGTTTATCTATCTGAGCTAGCCATATGGCCTGGTGATTGGGGAAGCTGGATCCCACATGGCTGACTAAGCAGTTCAGGTACCAGACCAGTGGCTTGAAAAACACACCAAGCATGGGAACCAGCAGTTAGCGTAATGGCCATGTTGCTGAACTCCCACATAGTTGACCGCGGTTCGCATCACGGACCCGGTGGCTTAAAACTCACACTGGGCACGTGTGCATGTGTGCCCAAGATCCTGAGAGGAGAATGGAGGAGAAGGGATTGCGGTGTGACCATCTCCCCTGGGGGGTGATTTCTCGCTTTCTGTCTCTGTGTCACTCTCTGCCTGGCGAGCGCACGCACCCTATAGTGAAAATCTCTCCAAAAAAAAAAAAAACACCAAGCATGTGTGCATATGTGCCCAAAAGCCTGACAGGGTGGAGAAATGGATGAGAAGGGATTATAACATGGCCACACCCCAGTGATGGTTATTTCTCCCTCTCCCTCTCTGTCTCTCTGGTGAGCTCGTGCACCCTCTATCAATTACATAAAGAAGAAAAACTTTTACAGTTTATATTTCTTCCATCAGAGACAGACACCCCAACAGGGTCTCCACCCTGTCATAGCCAGCTTGGAGGACAGGCACACAGCCAATGTGTACAGGGAGGCCTCTGGATGTTAACCCAGAATCTTCTGCTATGAATGGATCCAGTCACATTATTGCTGCGCTACCATTTGACGCCATATCCAACCATGTCTGACCTACACAGCTAACAGGGCAATTTCAATAATTCACCCAAACATTAACAGAATGAATGAGTAAATGAGATTTTTCCTGAGCATTGTCCACTATGGCATGGAGTTCAGTACAAGAAGGATCGACTTTGGGCCTGTTCTAAAGGGCAGGTTTTCCTGAAATGATAAAGAATTGACTATCTGATCCCTGGTTGTATTCTAAACTTAGCAATATTTTTCACACTTCTGTATGTATTCAGAGCCCCTGGGGATCTTGTTAATGTGTAGATTCTGGTTCAGTAAGTCTGGTTCAGTATGTCAGGGGGGAGGCCTGAGATGGTGCATTTCTAACAAGCTCCCAGGGGATGCCTAGAAGGAAACAGCCAGAGGGAGGGAGGCCAACATTCAGACTAGAAGCTGGTTAGAGAAGATCCTCAGTGTCATCCCCAGAAGTTCCTACTAGGGTTTCTCTTTCCTTTCAAAATTCAGACATTCATCTGAAAAGAGATGGGATGCCAAGTCACTACTGTAGCATCTCTGCTGCATGGGAGAGATGCCAAGAAGCTGTCACATATAATTGAACTTTCCAGATCACTGAAACTTAGCCCACCAAGTGCCAAGACTGTTTTCTTACAGTTGCTTTTGGTAGAAATGTTTCTTTCCAGTGTCACTAAAGGCTTTCTTACCTTCTTTTTTTTTATTTTGATTTTTTTCCCTTTTTTTATTTTAGAACACATGTGTGTACACAAGAGAGGAAGAAGTACCCCCCCACACACACACACACATACAAGGTCTGGTCATGCTGATTCCCTTCTTCCCATCCTGCAGCCTGTTGGATCTTAGACGCTCACATTTGTGAGTGGCATGTTTCAGGCTGACCTGGCTCGGGATTCAAACTGCAGCCACCATGTGGGATCCAGTTTCTCTTGAACAGTGCATTACACCTACTATCTTGCTTTCTTAAGCTGAGTACATTGAACAAAAACTGACTTGGCTTTTCTCCCCACCTTTCTTTTAAACTAATTATTGGTGAGATATATCACAGACATAAATAAAATACAGATGTACCATTTAAAGAGTAGAAATAGAATGAGCACCAATGGAGCCACCACCCATTTAAAAAAAAAAAAAAAAAAAGACTGTTCTGATAGTGCCTTAGGAGCCTCCTCCTTCCCTGTCAGCAGTAACCACACTCAACAAAGTATACATTAATCAAGTCCTTGCTTTTCCTCCTTTCGTTTTTCTTTTTTATCATACAAATTAGTCCCAAACAATGTAATTTGTTTTGCCTACTCTTGAACTTTATATCAGTTGAATCCTGTTTATGTACTTTCTTGTGGTTCGTTTCTTTTACTGAACACTGTTCTGTGCATTCACCCTTATTGTCCTATATGACTTTAATACATTGATCTTTACTCTGTAACATTCCATTATCGATTATACCACAATGCCTTTATTCATTCTGCTGTTTTGTGGGTATTTGGGGGATTTTGAGTGCTATTATGAACAGTGCTGCATGCATTTTCTGGTAGGTGTTCACCATGACCACCGCCAGAGGTTCTCTCGGCACACGCTTAGGAGTTGAACTGTCGGTCGGAAACTCTACACATGCGCAGCTCTGCATGGTGCTGTCAAAAAAGCTGCCTAAGTGGTTTTTCTCCCTCCAGCAATAAGGGGATTCCCATGTGGTCACCAACACTGGATACTGTCCAAGTGTTTATAAACTTTTTCTCATTTTTCATGAAGTCCAGAGATTTCATGACACCCCCTCTCCCATTCTTATTCTGGACTATGACATGGAGTTGTTACTAAGTGGACTCAGATGCTGGGCTTTCCTGTCTGCTTGCCATTCTAGTTTCGTCTCTGTCTTTGACACAAACTCACAACCATCTTCTCATGCCTGGGAGATTTTGGTCTGCAACTGTCTTCTCCTTCTTGCCTCTTAAGGTTCTCTTTTATTTATTTATTTTTAAAGTTATTTATTTCTTCCATAAGCAAGAGAGACAGAGAGAGAGAGAAAGAGACAGTACGTTCAGCAG
>NW_006160041.1:0-9155 GCF_000334495.1 Tupaia belangeri chinensis | reverse complement strand
CAGTCCATTCCCAGCCTCAGTCAGCCCCAGACTATAGTCACAGGCATGCTATGCATACTGAGGGAAGACTGGGACATGAACCTGGAACCTTCCCATGTGGGTCATCCTCACAGAACATGCTAACAGAGCATCTCATTTTACCATCGTATCATCGCCCAGCCGCCTAAAGTTCTCTGCAAATCTTCTATGAAAGGAGAAATTCCTCATTCAAAATCTCTAAGTCTACACAAAGAATAAATGGGTTCTGAAGGAGAGTACTTTAGTTTGTGTTTGCAATGTTAATGGAAATACCTGAGCCTGGGTGATTTTATAAAGAAAATAGTTTATTTACAAACTCACAGTTCTAGTGGCTAGAAAGTCCAAAGGCCTACAATATGACTGACTGGAGAACAGAATATGGTAGATACGTGCCGAGAGAGAGAGAGAGAGAGAGAGGGAGAGGGAGAGGGAGAGAAGCTTGCTCTTCATCTCTTTTACAGCAGCTAGCTCTCACCAGATCTAAAACTCATTCTCCTGAGACTTGTTAATCTAGTCACAAGAGTGTGGCCTCCATGATGCAATCACCATGAACCAACCATTGTCCACTAGGTCTCACCACGGCTCAACATCAAATTCCAAAACATGAAACACTGGGGAGCAAACCACAATCTATAGCAAACTATAGCAGATGGTGACAATGACTTACCCGTAAGTAAACACATAAACTCGGGGCTGTATTCTGTGACATTGATTTGGGCTATGCACAGTCTTTTGTTTTCCATCAAGGATTGTTGTTTGTCTATCTGGTTTTTTCTTTCTTTCTTTCTTTTTGATGACTATTGCTCCTTTTTTGATGCCTGATAGTGTTCCAAATAGCTGAGGTTGCTGTATAACTCACTTCTGGATAAGTGAAGTGCTGCCACTCTTGGAATATACTTCCAATTTAATTTTGTATTAATTTAATTAAATGTGTATTTAATTTGGGTTACTGGTATCCTCCCAAAATGTCATGGTTTCAACTAGCAGATGGCACATATTCCTATGACAAGAGACACCAAATATTCCAAAGAACCCAATTCTGCCCCCACTTAGAAGCATCTTTAGAAACAAGGGTGTTAGAAAATTCTGACTTTTAAATGGAATTCGTGTCTCACATTGAGTTTGAATTAACAAATGTGCAGTAGACTAAAATTGATGGCAAAGCCAACCATCTTGGTGAAATTCTACTGTTATCGATAGGGACTAAGACTATGGGTTACTGAGTAACTTGGGAAGATGTAAGCAGAAAAGCAATTTATGAACAGGCTATTGGATAACTCTGAATCATTAGGCAGGCTGGATCAGCAGGGTTGAGGAGATACAGCCAGGAAGAGTACCCCAAATCACAGAACCGGAAGAACTGACCCAATGAGGCCCCACTGCTGTCCCAGGAAGCCAGGGAGGCTGCTTTGACTTGAGAGCCCACCATGGGTAGAGACTGGTCACATACTGAGCCCTAGCTACAAGAGAGTCTGAGAAGACAAATGTATTGTATAGGCTTGGGTGATAGAAAAGTCAAAATTATTGTGATTTAAACAAAATACAAATTTACTTTATATAAAAATGTTTGAAGACAAACAGTGCAAGGCTATTCTAAAGTTCCTTCAACTGTGCCTTTGTATGCTGCCTTATGGACCAACATGGCTGCTTGAGTGTCTGCCATTGAGTCTACATTCCACCCATCAGAAATACAAAGGGACAAGAAGGATGATCCCTCCTTTTGCCATCACATATTATTTACATCTCAATGGTTGAAATGTGGCTACTTGGCTACATCTAGCAAAAAAGAGTCTAAGAAATGTAGTCTTTTCCAGGTATTCATGCACTCAGCTAAAAATTGGGGTTCTCTTACTAAAGAAGGGAAGAATGGCTATCAAGGAAAGCCACCAGTGGGGTCTGCCACAGCAAGTTGTAAAGTATTTTTGTCTTTGGTACTGGGAAATGGCTCTGTTTCCTACCATGGCTCAGAAAAGCATGTGTATTGAGAGGTGAGATATTACCCAACCACAGGAAGGGCATTTGGATACCAGACAAGCAAAACAAATAAAGAGAGAATACGAAATAGCCACCATACCATTTCTTCTGCCCTTACTCCAACCATGACATGCTTATTAACTGACTCACATAGTATTGGAGCATTTGAACGAAGGCATTTGGTGGAGGAAGACTGGGACAGAGAGCAAAAAAGGCTTGGAGGATCACTGGAAACAGAGGAATCCATGCCATGCAAATCATTGTTTTGTCCCAGGTTTGTGAGGTCAAGACAAAAATTCAAAGACCCACATCCCATGTATCCAAATATCTAAAAGCTGGAAGTCAAGCTAACACATTGTTAGATAAGTCTGCCCTCCTCCCTTCACTGTAGCTTCATAACACTCTGGAAGGCCAATTGGGAACTGGGAATTCTCACACTCCTCCAGCCAGGATGTGGCAGCACAGGAAGAGGCAGCCTCAGCTTAGGGCCAAAGGCCAAGGGCCCATCCCCATTGCGGTCCTCCCATAGCCAGGGGACTTTCCCACAGGCAAACACCTGAAGCCAGCCTGCACCTCCATGCTCTGTCCTTCTAGTCCCAAGCAGCCATCTCTTAGCCACCTTGAGAGGGTAGACTATGAGAACAGGCCACTATGGGCCCTGATCAAGGGCTTGGACCACTTGGGCAGAGATTCTGGGTGCTCAGGGCTGGGAGCATGGGCTAGAAGGTGTAGTATGGATGGGGACTCTGCTTAGGCATCTCCCTTGGTCCTGAGAATATCTTGCCCCAAGGACAAACAGAGGCCAGGCAGGATCTCCAAAGGGCAGGGCCCTCTTGCCTGCTGGCCTTAGATATCACCGAGTCCCACTGTCACTTTGACTGGACTGGCTTGACTACAGCATGGATTGAAAAGCTAGCTATTTTGAGAGTTTTTTCTTTAGATCTGGGATATGAAGGTTGCCTCTGGATTAGCGATTATGGGAGGAGGATTTCTTCAGCTGTGGCTGTGCAGTGGAGGAGGATTCAACACTAAATGCATTTGTCTCCACCTCAGAAAACAAGCGCAGAATAAAAGTCCCCAAATGAAGTAGAACAAAGGAAAACAGACATCGCTCTTCCTTCCCTTGTACACTTAACCTGTTTCTCTCTCCTCTTCCTACTGCCCTGGGACCCTCCAATCAGGCTCTCCCTGCCCCTTGGCTCTGTGTTTCCCTCCTCACTTTCTTCCCTCCACCCTCCTTCCCTGGCTTGAGGCTTAATCCCTGCCATAGCGACAGGGAAAACAACATAACAGTGGGGCAGATGAGAGCTGAATTTCAGAGCCCTTCTGAGAAGCACAGGCTAGCAGGGGACCAGGAATTTCCATAACGAAATAGACCAGAGGAAAACATTGACATCTTGGAGCAGTGATGAGGAAAACCTTGGGGTTGGAAGAAGAAGGACCATTCCAAAACCCCAGAGGAGGCTGATAGGAAAAGAATAAGGAGGGGCGCTCTGTGCACTGGGTAAAAGTTCATGATCATTCTCCCCAATACCACAACAGCCACTGGCCATCCCAAGACGAAGCCAACACCCTATGGGATGAATGATGCACAGGGAAAAGTCCTGGGGTTGGAGAACGGACCAGGAAAACTGAGGTCTCTCTTCTGAAAGGAGCTAAAAGGTTCATACTTTCATGAAGTGGAACCTAAGTGTTTCAGGTTGGGAGGGATGGTAAGGGGTTAACATTCCCAGGTACAAACCTGAGGGAGCTTACAAGGGTGTGCCCCTCCCCCCCAAACTGATGGATTTTAGGAGCAGGGAAACTGATGAATGTACTCTGGCCACAAGACAGGGCAGGTGAGAAAAAAGAAAGGAAAGAGCCTGCCTGTGTTTCCTGGAAAGGAGGTGCCGTTGCAGCGCTCCTGGGGAGCACACACACGCCTCTCATAAATGTATATGAGCCCTGATTCCTTGGCCCATGCTCTCCACCCTGCGTGTTCTCAGCGGCTGGCTCCCTGGCATTCTGGCAGTCGAGCTGCCAACACCTGCCAACAACAAGGAAGCTGGGTACTGGGGCCTCAGCCCTTGGAAGCTGCTTATGAAACAGATGACTAAGCCCAGGGGGCAGGAGGAGGGTGCTGTGAATGCCTGGCTCAGCAAGAAGTCAGTCCAAGTCAGTGCTGACCAAGTGCCAGCCATGTGCCAGGCTAGTCCCTGGGGATCTGAGGATGACAAGGCGTGGTCCCTGCTCCCGAGGACCAGGCATGCCCATAAAGAGCTATAAGCAGGGGCATGAATCCGCAAAAGAGGGGAATAAGGAATTTGGCTATAGAAATGAATTTGCAGGAAGACGAAAGGCAAAAGAAGAGGAAGAAGAGCTTCTCCACTTGTGTAGTCAACTCTTAAAGCACACCAGCTTCCTCCTACTCTCTTTTCTAATTAGTCTGGCTCCGTCACTCAGTGGCCCTCATGCTCTCCCCACTTCCTTCTTCTGTCTTGTCTCAGGTTCTTTCTGGCCTTGGTCCAAGCTGTTTGCACTCAGCACCTGGAGGCAACTTCCTATCAGATCCAATCAGCCCTCTCCTCTCCTTGAAAGTTTTCCACAGTTTCTCACTGCCTTGGAATAAAGGCTCAGCCCCAAGGTCCCTCATGCTGTGGCCCAAAGCTACCTAAGACCTAAGAACACCGGCAGTTTCAGTACAGGCTTGATTCAGTGGCTCAAAAATGTTGCCAAAGCCTCTGATTCTTTCTGTCTGTCCTACTTAGCATCATCTTCATGCTCAGTCAGGCTTTTCTCACGGTGATAAAATGACTGCACCAATGCCTGGCCTCACAACTGTATCTTATGTTATGCAGCATGAGAAAGAGAGCGTCCTTCCATAAAGCTGCTAGTGAAGTCTTCTCCAGTCTCTCAAGTCAAATTGGATCACTTGCCCATCCTCAGGTAAGAAGAGATCTGATTAGTCTATACTGCAGCTATTCTCCCACCCCTCGGGCTAGTCAACTTCCGCTGAAGTATATGGGAAGTACGGGGCAGGTGGGTACCCAAAGGGAAATGGGGTAGTTACCAAGAGAGAATGGATGCTGAGGAGGCTCCCAGCACCCCTTTAACCTCTCCCCACAAGCCCCACCCAGCTACTTCCCACTCCCAAACATGTCAGGTCTTTAATCTTTGCACACACTGTCCATTCACCTGGAAAGCCTTTTCATTCTTCTTGCTCAGTGATTGCCTACTCATTTTCCAAGCCCTTGACTATTATAACCTTCCCAGTTCTTTAGCTATTCTGGTTACCTTAAGAACAGAAACCAGGTTCTTATTCACTCCCAGCATAATGCAATACCTGGCACATAGTAGGTGCTCAGTAAATGCTTGCCAAGTGAACAAACACTGTTCACGATGCCTAAAAGCTCGGAGTGTAGTGGGTTTCGATATAGACTTTGATTCAATGGCTTAACCATGTGGCCCAAACCCCTGCTTATTTCTGGGTGTTGAACTGTCTGCCCTACATAGTATTGTCTTCATTTGAAAATACAACAAGGAACTAGTGTCTTAAAAATCTCTCTCTCTCAGGGGACCAGCAGTTAGCGTAATGGCTATGTCGCTGGACTCCCACGTAGTTGACTGGTTCATGTCCCGGACCCGGTGGCTTAAAACTCACGCCGGGCGCATGTGCGTGCGTGCCCAAGATCCCGAGAGGAGAATGGAGGAGAAGGGATTGTGGCGTGGCCATCCCCCCTGGGGGGATGATTTCTCGCTTTCTATCTCTCTGTTTCTCTCTGTCTGTCTGGCAAGTGCACGCGCCCTATAGCAAAAACCTCTCAAAAAAATATATATATAAAATGTAATAAATATAAGCAAAGGTGTAAAGAGTAAAGCCCTGATAAATTCAGATAAAGGAGTTTTAAGAGCATAAGTTTGTCCAAGCGTCTCCAACATTATCCCAGAAAGAAGGTTCCCTCCTAGGTGGCAGGAATGTTTCAGTTCCCTTGAAAGTAGCATTAATCTTGAAATGGGAAGAAATCCATCAGGCCATCACAGCCTCATCTATTCATCTTCCAGAGGTTTAAACTATTCTACTGGAAAGAGAGCGAGTGGTCACTTTGGCTACCCGCACCTGGCTGGTAATTACAGTTTCATTCCCTCTTAATAAGCTTCCTGGTTTACCATTCTAGTCTGCTTTCCCATAGCCAGCATTGGTCTCTGAGACCAACACTACCAATTGAAGACCCATGTCTGTTCTCCCCTTCATTAGTCAAAGACCTCCTGAATTTTTGCTGGTCACATGGTCACCTAGAATATAGTCTACACTCCTCCATCTCCCTTGCAGCTTGGTAGGGCCATGGGACTAAATCCTGGCCTATGAATGTAAATAAAAGTAATACATATGTGATTCTTGGAAGTTCCACGAAAAGGGAGTAGTGTTTCTATCTATGTCCCTTTTCCTTTTAGCTAGCTGGAATGGGAATGCCCTGGCTGGAACTGGAGCAGTCATCTTGGACTGTTGCGGAATTTGGATATGAAGTTGACGTGTGGTGGAACAATGGCTATGTCGCTGGACTCCCACGTAGTTGACTGGTTCATGTCCCGGACCCGGTGGCTTAAAACTCACGCCGGGCGCATGTGCGTGCGTGCCCAAGATCCCGAGAGGAGAATGGAGGAGAAGGGATTGTGGCGTGGCCATCCCCCCTGGGGGGATGATTTCTCGCTTTCTATCTCTCTGTTTCTCTCTGTCTGTCTGGCAAGTGCACGCGCCCTATAGCAAAAACCTCTCAAAAAAATATATATATAAAATGTAATAAATATAAGCAAAGGTGTAAAGAGTAAAGCCCTGATAAATTCAGATAAAGGAGTTTTAAGAGCATAAGTTTGTCCAAGCGTCTCCAACATTATCCCAGAAAGAAGGTTCCCTCCTAGGTGGCAGGAATGTTTCAGTTCCCTTGAAAGTAGCATTAATCTTGAAATGGGAAGAAATCCATCAGGCCATCACAGCCTCATCTATTCATCTTCCAGAGGTTTAAACTATTCTACTGGAAAGAGAGCGAGTGGTCACTTTGGCTACCCGCACCTGGCTGGTAATTACAGTTTCATTCCCTCTTAATAAGCTTCCTGGTTTACCATTCTAGTCTGCTTTCCCATAGCCAGCATTGGTCTCTGAGACCAACACTACCAATTGAAGACCCATGTCTGTTCTCCCCTTCATTAGTCAAAGACCTCCTGAATTTTTGCTGGTCACATGGTCACCTAGAATATAGTCTACACTCCTCCATCTCCCTTGCAGCTTGGTAGGGCCATGGGACTAAATCCTGGCCTATGAATGTAAATAAAAGTAATACATATGTGATTCTTGGAAGTTCCACGAAAAGGGAGTAGTGTTTCTATCTATGTCCCTTTTCCTTTTAGCTAGCTGGAATGGGAATGCCCTGGCTGGAACTGGAGCAGTCATCTTGGACTGTTGCGGAATTTGGATATGAAGTTGACGTGTGGTGGAACAAGATAGACAGAGCCTCAGTTAATTCAATATTGCCACACATTGCCATATTAGGTGGCCCCCAAGGGCTACCTAAAGAGTTGCATTAAGAGAAATGCATTTCTGTCTTGTTTAAGCCTCTTCTGACACTAGCAGCCTAACCTATTTCTGGTCTAATACAATCCCCTGGATCTGTACGATCCTGAACTCATGGCTGCTGGCCACTTGAAGTGTACAAATGAAATTTGCTGGAAGTACCAAGTCCACACCTGCTTTTGATTTACTATATATATGGAAAGTAATAAAATTATCAGTAAGTTTCTGTATTTTAAATGTTGAAATGATAACAGTTGGACGGTCTGAGCAACCACTGCCAAGCTGGGCACCGGAGAGATGGCCAAGACTGACCCCAAGACCATGCAGGACCTGACCTCTGTGGTGCAGACTCTCTTGCAACAGATGCAAGATAAATTTCAGACCATGTCTGACCAGATCATTGGAAAAACTGATGATATGAGTAGACGCATTGATGACCTGGAGAAAAACATCACCGACCTCATGACACAGGCTGGTGTGGAAGAGCTGGAAGGTGAAAACAAGATACATGCCACACAGAAGAGTTGAAGGTTGCTAATAATTAACACCAAAATCTGGAACACCAAGAGACCAGCTGGCTTTCTGAGCTAACCACTATGTGTAGACAGGTTTTATATTATAAGAGTGCGTTCCTAACCACATACTATATAGTGAGTTTAAAGAGTGACTCCCCGCAGTGTCTTGAACATGTTATCTTCACATCTTAGGCCTTGGTCAGTTGTGCTATTAATTATTAAACACTAAAACTTTGGCAGTTTCCGCATAAGATTGTCAAATTTTTTAGTGTTATGTGAAGTTACTTTTTCCCTGCAATTTCTTTCGTAGTGGTTGCTGTTTGATAAAAGTTGCTGTGTAATTTTTTTATTAGAGAAAAAGTAACACCATAGATTATGTTTAAATCTGGTGGAGTAAGACACTTAAAGAGTTTAGGATTCTTTCATTCTCAGCAAAAGTGACTTTTGTGCTAACACCAGATAGTATCTGTCACTGCTGCGTTGCCAAAACTCAGAGTTGAACTGTGACTTATCCCTGGGAGCAGATACTACAGTCAATGAAAATTAACCACTGCCACAGTCCTCTGATGGAACTTTTCACAAACAGAAAGTATTGTAATGAGGCATTTATTTGTTAAGAGTTTTGCATGAGATTCTAGTACTTCAGTGAGATTCTTCTACATTGTTTATCTACAGTGGTCACCATAAAAAATATGGTAGGATTGTAAAACTCAATCACTCCATCATTTTGAGCTACTGAGTGAAAAACAAAAAGACCAGACTGAGGTCATATCAGTTGTCGGGCTGGAAAATGGAAAATGACTTGTAATAGACCCAAATTTTTAAGAAATACTGTTTTACTTAAACTGTTTCTTACCTAAATCTTTGCACAGTAGCAGTTTTATTACTGATTATGGAAGACTGGGATAATGACTCTCGGCCACTCAGAAGTATAGTGTCAGGAGCACGGAGCCCAGAGGCCAGTGCTGGCCACCTGGAAGGTGGGTCATGTGATTGTCACCTCTGAGTAATTTTCAACAAACAGTTGAAACATCAAAGAACTTGAATGATGCGATCCTTCATAGAAACTCTCAATGAAAACAGTATATTTTTAAAATTTTTCT
>NW_006160040.1:11203882-11208981 GCF_000334495.1 Tupaia belangeri chinensis | reverse complement strand
TCACTGGAAATAATGGGTTGTTGGGAAATTCGTGACGTCTTTTTGCATAGAAAAATACTCATGACTTTTCTGATGATCTAATAAACAGGTGGGGTTGCGGGTAGTGAGAAATAGCCTTCTGAGGGGGAATCCCTTCTCCATTTTCCTCTTGGGAGTTTGGGCAATATTCTCACACACCTGGTGGGTTGTATAAGCCACTGTGTCCCAAACTCCGATTGTGCAGTCAGGTTTGTGGGATCCAGGCACCTTAACCTCCGTGCCATTTGCTGGCCCCTTATCAGATGCTTTGAGAAGCACTGATTTATTAATGCAAAGGAACTAAAGAAAACTACCACATCCACACACAAATAGAAAATAGTATAGGCAGTATTGTATTGAATTGCAGTGCTGGAAGCCAAAAGGCTAACTAAAGGTTCAGATCCCAAGTTGGCCTAAATAGTAAACAGAGAGTGCACACACCCAACATCTCGATGAATTCTAAGTCTGTGGTGTCCGTTACCTGGCTTTCTTTCTCATGTGTGCACACTCATACTCCCTTTCTCATGAATAAAATAAGCAAACTTTAAAAAAGTTACAAGCAGCCAATTTTCAGAATAACTAAAAAATTGTAATATATGCACAAAAATATTCTAAATAAATCAGATAAATTAAAATTAAAATAATGACATAACAGTTTATATGTATAATAGAGGTGTAAGCCAGAAAGCTAGAACATACCTACTCTTGGTAAGGATATGGGGACACAGGAACTCTTATATGCTGGTGGTGGGAATATGGACTGTTAGAGATATTCTGAAAAGCAATTTGGCACCATGAAGTAACTTGGAGTATGCATGTCTGCTCATCTGTTCCTGGGCCAAATCTCAAAGAAATTGTTGCATTAATTCATAAAAAGGATGCATCAAATACCTGGGTTCAGTCTCAGATCTTGTCCTCATAGGTGTCCAAAGCCTTGGGTCACTCTACTGCCATGCCATACCCTTAACAATCTATTCCATGTAGGATTTGTAGCCATGGATGTTGCAAATGATTCTGGGAGCTTACTTATATCAGGCTTCGGAGCTCACCGATGTAAGTCTCGACTATTGCAGGGCTCAGAGGGAAGTTCCTTTCAGATGAACTGATTGCCTGGATTGCCTGTGCTTTATCAACAGTACTCACTCTTGCCCATTTTCCCTATAGGCAGCCTTTTCCATGTGCTTAATATGCAGTTATTATCTATGTGTAGTTCCTGCACAAAGTGTATTGTTCATATATTTTAAATGAAATACCAAATTATTAACCCAGAGCTTCTCCAGTCCTGAATCTCAGGAAGCTTCATAGGCTATAATCGATATCCTGACTTTTTGATTCTTTTTACTTTATTTTATTTTTATTGTTATTATTTTAAACATTTGATTGCTATACATCTGGCTTCTAAAGAGAATTTACCTAACATAAAATATATCTCAGATCAGTCTAGTTGAGAATACTATACATGTTATCATCAACAGGTAATAAACCATTTCCGTGTCCCATAAATGTCTTGTCTCTCGATTTTTTCCCCCCTGATTTCCTCCCTATACTCTTTGAATTTTTGTTTATTAACAAGTTGTCTCCTCTATTTAGCTTCCAACATTGTTCTTTAAATTCTGGATTTAATTAAGTAATTTAATCCTTGATACTTTAACCCCTAGTTTTCCCTAGTTTGTTAATATATTTGTTCCTTTGTTTAAGGCAGTAAAATGTATTAAATGATGCAATAAAAGCAGAACTCTTTATTCAGAATACCATTATTTAGCATCAAATAAGAAAATAGTATCAGCAAAGCAATATTATCTTGCATAAATGTGTTTAAAGTTTATCTGAATATATTTAAACTACTCACGCTAGAAAAACAGACATCAGTGCAGGGGAATAAAGTAATGTTCAGAGTCAACTCCATTTTGAAAAATCACAATTTTAAATTTAAATATAGGGCATATGCACTCACTAGAGAAGGAGAAAGAGAGAGAGAGAGAGACAGAAAGTGAGAATTCTTCTCTTCCCCGGGGGGTGGGGGGATAGCCACACTACAATCCTTTCTTCTCCATTCTCTTCTTGGGATGTTGGGCATGCACACACATGTGCCCAGTATGTGTTAAGCTACTGGATCTGTGACACAAACTGTGGTCAACTATGAGGGAGTCCAGCGACGTAACCATTACACCATCTGCTGGCCCTATCTGTTTCTTAACTTCTCTCTCTCTCTCTCTTTAATTGCCAGAGGATGTGTGTGCTCACAAGAGATGGAGAAACAGAGAGAAAGCACTGCCCAATGGGTCATAGTCATGCTGCAATCTCTTCTCCACTTATCTATCCTGTTGGGATTTGGGGTACAAATACACATGTGCTGAATGTGTTTTTCAAGATGACAGGGCCAGG
The DNA here is from genome assembly GCF_000334495.1 of Tupaia belangeri chinensis. Classification (NCBI taxonomy): domain Eukaryota; kingdom Metazoa; phylum Chordata; class Mammalia; order Scandentia; family Tupaiidae; genus Tupaia; species Tupaia belangeri. Next base: position 11,206,578 of record NW_006160040.1, on the reverse strand, counting down.
ATACAAACCACAGTCAGCCATCTCAGATCTGGCTCCCTTAACCACTAGGTAATGGGAGTGGCTCAACCTCTCTCTTCATTTGTCTATCAAGTTCTAAAACTTGCTTTTAATTTTCACAAACATTTCACGTATCCCTTGTTACATTTAACATACATACAATGGCAATTTGCCTTAGAGCAGAATAGTAGCATAGTTCACACACATATAACTGAATTAAGGATTTTGTCCTAACACTCTGTAATTGATATGGATGTGGGAAATATGTGGAACAACAATATGATAGAAAAATCAAATGTTAACCTTACTAATCTTTCTGATTCTTCCATTGCCATTCAGGATCTTTATTTGCTCTCTGCTCCTGTGAAGTCATTTGTGCTGTATGCTGCTCACCCTTTGGTCTCTTGTTTTTCACTATTTCCTCTTACATGGCTCAGGACATATAAAAGAGGATTAGTGACTATTTAAAGTCCCTCTTTACAACTAAGTACCATGAGTCTGTGATTGCTGTGGATCAGTGAATAACCATAGGAATGAAGTTGGTTTACGAGAAAAAAAAAAACAAAAAACAAAAACAACTTGGAAGAACACAACAGATAAAGAAATCTCTTTCATGGTGGAATAACTCTTCATCAAGTCACCAGAGACTGTAGCAAATCATTTTGGTGGAAAAGGCAAAGAGAAAAAGTCAAGAGAATTGTACTGTTTGGTTTTCAAAAAAATGCCATGCGGGTGATCTTTTCAGTGTTCAGTTGATAAAATTAATATAGAGACATATATCTGAACAGATTATCAAATGCCTTGGCCACTTCTATTTGAAATGTTTTTCTTTGTTTCAATGTGATTATTTTTCTTTTCCATCATTTTCATCAAGTAAGGCCATAAAATGCAATTGTTAGTTTATTTGACTAGATCTTACATCTAATGAAAAAGATTCCAGTGCTCTGTGCTAATATGCTCCAAAACAGAAAAATCATTTACACTCAGATTAAGTAATATTCATTGGGTGATATATTCTTAAAAGTCAAATTCTCTTACTTATACTTGTATTCTTTGCTACTCTTTGCTGTCCGTTTTTGTTTTTATTTTCAAAAAGTGAGAATCTTTTCCCTAGATGAACTGTGATAACATATGAACATGAAGAAACAGTGCATATCCTGGTGATGGAAGGTCTATTCTTATCCGAGCCTATTGGGAAATACCCTCTGACCTGTCACTCTTCTCTGTAAAACTGAGACTAATTTAAAGATAAATTGTCCAGAGCTACTGTGAAGCAGAAGCAAAGATAAAGTTAATGGGAATGTGATTCGATTTGTAAAAATCTGATTTACGCACAACTTTTCAGTAGCACATTTATAACATTAAATGAACATCTGCACTAGAGGAAACAACAAATTTCTTGAGCTTTCATTATATAAAAATCAAATTGTGAGAAAAGACAAGACATATAGGCAATTATTCAATTTCAACATGGCTGACATGTTCACCTATAGCTGGTGAGAAAGAAAATTCCTTGAGCCCTAAGTTTATTCTCTTTTTCAAGACTGGCTATGGGGAATAAAAAAAGTGATTGGTATGTCTTAAAACAAGATAGGCTTTGTAACTAGGGACATCATCCTTTTTAGAAGAGTTGTGATTTTGTGCATTATACTTGACTAATTTGATGATTGCCTCTTAGCAGAGACATTGACTGTTCACTAATTACTCTTTTGCCCTTAGTATTTCCAGCTCCTTTGCAGTTGCATGCAATCATGTGACTTTCTAGTCAACTGGTTGCAATGAAAATAACTTTCTATTCCTTTTTAAAATTTTATTTATTTTTTAAAAAAATCTTTATACATTCAATCACATTATTTAGCTTACAAAGTGAACATTGGAATATGTGAACATTTCTCCCTAGTCCAGTTGACCAAAATATCTATAACAGACAACCACACCTCCCCATCCCATCAATTCTCTGCCTCTGTATCCCTCCTCCAAATGTCTTTCCCCAGACCCCACTCCTCCACACACCCCACATCTGGCATTCACACCCTTCTCTTGTGTTTATACATCCCTTAGTCAATCATTTTCAGTCATGGAGTGCAGACACTCTTCATCAAGTGGGGACATACAATGTCTCTCCTTTATAGCCTGGCTTGCTTCACTCAGTAATAAATCTTCCATATTCTTCCACTTTCTGTCAAAAGCCAGGTTTTTTTTTTTTATGGCTGAATAGTATTCCATAGAGTATATGTGCCACAGTTTTTCAATCCATTCCTCCATACAGGGGCATTTGGGTTGGTTCTATGTCTTAGCAATCATGAACAGTGCCACAATAAACGTTGATGTGCAAGCACTTTTCCGATGAGAATTCTTCTGTCCTTTGGGTAGATACCAAGGAGTGAGATTGCTGGATCAAATGGTAGTTCTATTTGTAGATTTTTGAGGAATCTCCGAATTGTTCTCCACAGTGGCTGGACTAATTTACATTCCCACCAGCAGTGTAAGAGAGTTCCCTTTTCACTACACCCCGCCAACACTTATCATTCATTTTTTTTTTTTTAATCTTAGACATTCTGCCTGGGGTTAGGTGGTATCTCATTATTGTTTTGATCTGCATTTCCCTTACGATAAGGGATGTTGAGCATTTTTTCATATGCCTTTTGGCTATTTGTATGTCATCTTTAGAGAGTGTTTTTTTCAACTCATTCTCCCAT
>NW_006160040.1:11170751-11203703 GCF_000334495.1 Tupaia belangeri chinensis | reverse complement strand
CTATTTTGGGGATTATTGACTGTGCTTTGGGGGTCTTATTTAAGAAGTTTTTCCCTACCCCAATGTCTCCTAGAGTTTCCCCAGTGTTTTCTAGGAGCGGTTTTATAGTTTGAGGTCTCAGGTTTAGATCTTTGATCCATCTTGACTTGATTTTTGTCAAAGGTGAGAGGTAGGCGTTCAGATTCATCTTTCTGCAGGTGGAAATCCAGGTTTTCCAGCACCATTTGCTGAAGAGGTTTTCTTTTCCCACTGGATTGACTGGTACCCCTTGTCAAAAATCAGTTGACTATATGTTTGGGGATTTATTTCTGGGGACTCTATTCTGTTCCATTTGTCCACATGTCTGTTTCTGTGCCAGTACCATGCTGTTTTGAGTACCATAGCTTTGTAGTATATTTTTGAGTCAGGGAGTGAGATTCCGCCCACTCCACTCTTCTTGTGTAGAATTACTTTGGCAATGTGGGTTTTTTTGTGATTCCAGGTGAATTTTATGATTGTCTTTTTTATATCTATGAAGAATGTGTCTGGTACTTTAATTGACATTGCATTAAATATGTAGATTAATTTGGGTAAAATTGCCATTTCGATTATATTAATTCTTTTAATCTAAGAACATGGGATGTCCTTCTACTTTTTTGTGTAATTTTTAATTTCTTTTTTTTAGCTTCTCATAGTTTTCCTTGTGGAGGTCTTTGACTTCTTTGGTTAGATTTATTCCTAATTATCTTATACTTTTTTTGGCTATTGTAAATGGAATAACTTTTTTCTGCAAGTAATGCATGAATACAATAAAGTTACAGGATACAAAAGCAATGAAAATAGCTTTCTAGAGAAAACACCAAAGTGAATCTTTAGAGTATATGGAATAGAAACCTTTACTCACCTGCACCATTTTTGGGACCAGCAGATGGTGTGGTGGTTAAGGTTCTGGTTTCCCACATGCCCAACTACAGATCAAGTCCCAGAAGCAACAGCCTGAAAATCATGCTGGGTGCATGTGTGTCAGTGCCCAAAATCTCAAGAGGAGAATGGAGGAGAAGGGATTGCAGCATGGCCATTTCCCTGTAGGGGTTGGGGGCACTTTCCCAGTCTATTTCTGGTGAGTTCATTTTCTCACTTTCCCTCTTTCTCTAGTGAACACATGTGCCCTATGGAAAAAAACCTTAAAATAAAAAAATAAACAGGCAAAACTCTTTTCTTATAAGTAGGCCACTTCAGTTTGGTTTTAAGTTGTCTCTAAAGCATAAACGCTTGTATACTGTGTAATTTAACCTAATAGATGTTAATAATCTTGCCTTCATTACTAACATTATTGCTGCTATCATCAAGTATTCTATTTTACTTTTTAAAAACAGAAGTATTTTTAAGAGGTAAAGAAAAATAAAAGGAAAACTGTAATAATCCCTAACCTTTCATTCAACCTTATTTTAAAGCTTTGGGTTTTATTCCAATTGTCTGATTGCATCAGAGTATCACCAGATACAGTTAGAAATGTGACTGCTTTTAGGAGGATATTACTTTTACTAGTAATTTCATCCATTGGATATTTATTTCCTTAATTAGAAACATCTTAGCCAAAGCAGTCCATATGCTCCAGAGTTGATACTAAATTTATGAAAGTACATATACAAACATTTTTAAAAATGACAGTTTATAAATAAGCACTACATTAACTTCAGACCAAGTGATGTAATATATATTGTTAGGCCATATTTATATTTCAAGTGCCCTATTAAACAACATATTGTTGCGAATTTGAATTTTCATTTTGATCCTGTCAGAGTCTATACTTTTTTTTTTCAGAGTCTATACTTTTTTTAAAAGAGATTTTTGCTATAGGATGTGCGTGCTTGCCAGAGACACAGAGAGGGATAGAAAGTAAGAAATTACCCCCTTGGGAGGTTGATCACACCTCAATCCCTTCTCTTCCATTTCCTCTGATTTTGGGCATGCATGCACACACACTAAGTATGAGCTTCAAGTCACTAGGTCTGGTACTGGAATGGTAGTCAGCCTTGTGGAAGTCCCTCATACTTATTAGTATTTTATACACGTGTACCTGAAAGATAAGAAGAATCTCTTTGAAATCAGACACAAAATAGCAGCAGGCAGATTAGGCTTTTGTTAGTCTGAGTGTTCTTTAATATTACTCATAATTTTGTTGATAAATCAGATTCTTAGAACATTTCTTATATGGGATACATTTTACAGTGTAGGTATTTTTATTTTCTTTTTACAAAATCTGCTATAGGGCATGTTTGATCACCAGGGAGAGATAGAGAGGAAAAGGAGAAAGCAACCCCCAGAGGGACCACAACCCCTTGTTCTGCATTCCCCTTTTGGGATTTTTGGCATGTATGTGCATGCATCCAGAGTGATTTTTCAGGCCTCTGGGTCCAGGACTTGAATGTGCAGTTGGCCATGTGGGATTCAGCCTGCTTAAATATTACACCATTGGACTGGCCCTGGTGTAAATTTTAACCGCCATCATCATATTTTCTGTCCTTCATTTCTAACAAATCACAAGGTAGTTTGAAAAAGAAAACACTTCCCAGGTTTGATTAAAAACAGTAAATTTCGATTGTTTTGGCATTTTCATTCATTCGAAAACCTATCTCTTCTCTATGATTTCTTTCTTTCTTGGGTTGGGAATGTACAGAGCTTTAATTGCTGTGTCACAAGCCACAATAAGCCAGTATGCTTGTTAAAGGAACATTAATAATGTTGGAGACTTGTAGCTGTTTTGAAAAGAAGTTTGGAAGGTATTGTCCTCCTCCCTACCCCCCACCCCCACCCTAGAAATTGTGCTTCGTCCTTCTGTTATTAAAATCAGCTGACTGACCCTGAGATAAGAATGACTCATTTCCAATTTTCATTCTTTCTGCCTTATCTTCTTTGCTGAAGTTCTTTATTAGTGTATTAGTGTGCGAAAGTAACTTGTACTTTTCTTGTTAATCGTCAGTGGAATGGTAAACTCATTGCTTGTACTGACACAGAATTTGTAAAAAAGAATACGTTGTACTGTGGAAATGTGAATTTTATAATTGTATAAGTACACAAGGAAAAGAGAAAGCCAAAAATGTTTATTGCAGAAATAAGAAAGGAAAAGAGTGGAGAAAGAATTTAATCCCAGTGAGTCACATTGTCCTTCCATCAGCATGGATCCATTCAGGAGGTTTTAGGAAGGGGAGGAACTAAGAGTGGAGGCCCTGTTTATCTACACAGTATCAAAAATTTATAGATTTTCTATCTGGTGATCCTTGTCCCTGCTAATTTTTCTGGAGTTTACTTAAAGAACTATGAAATCAGCTGAGCTAAAATCAGAAGGAAGAGACCATGAATTTACCTCTCAGCAAAACTCCTGAAACAACTGAAAATAAGATTTCTTTATTAAAAAGAAGAATAAAATATCATGGTATATTTTTATTTTGAATATTATAATATTTACTTTATTTGCATGTTGTATAGATTTTCTGAGTAATGACTGCATTTGTTAAAGAGTTTAATATTTGTTAATGGTGCTGTCTGGCTTGCTTACCTGGGAGGAAAAAGGTCCCAGGACAGTGTTTGAGAACACTTCTCTGCAAAAAAGACATGCCTATTAGATACAATGTTTAGTCATCTTCAGTAGAAAAGGGTGTTTATGTTTGTCTTTTCACAGAGTTTTGGATTGCTGCTCTGATGGGAGGTTCAATTTCATGGCTATGTGTCTCTATTGTCTTTATCACCCAAATCTAGATATTGCTGTACTTGGGTTAATATAAATCTTTTAAACTCTGAAAGTATTCGTGACATTAGGAAGAGTGTAGCAATTCCTCCTCATTATTCTTTAGAATCCTTTTCTGCTTGTGTGACCCAGTTATATTGGGCTTCATCGTTGCACTCCAGAGAGTGACAGGATTCAGGAAATTCAATTCCAGATGAATGGACTCAAAGTAATCTTTTCAAGTCAGAGTACATTGGTACCTGGGGAAACATCACATGAAATCATGTGCACTGGATAGCTTTTATGGAGCTCATTATCAAATGGGAACATTAGGCAGGAGCCTGGCAGAGAAAATGTAATCAGGAGTTACAATTAAGTGAGAACAGAATTTATAAACTTGATTATAATTGTAGGGTTTCTAGGCCCCTTTCCAAATATCAACCACATGCACTACAAATATGAAATAAGAATTTGTATACTAAGAGGTCTTTATTTTGATTTCTGTAGTCGTTCTGGAACCTTTGACAAGTTTAATCTCAGACTGAAAAACTTGCAATTTTCTGAAGGAAGCTTGGTTAAAGGCTATTTCTGGCACTTCCAACCTAAAAATATTTAAAATAATTGACATAATTTAAAATAATTCCTTAAGCTGTTGCTTTTCCCAGACTGCCATCTTTAGATGAAACGATCTGAAAAATAGTCCCGGAGTAAAAGTTTGCATGTCTTACAGATTCCTTCTAGTCAGGTAGAAGTAAAGGTAGTTTTCCTCCCTCTTTCATTTGTTTTATTGCTGATTATCTTAGGAGTTCGGAAGCAGCATTACAGGTTTTTGGAACTAGTAGCCAGGCAACTGTGGCATATGGGTCTTGTGACTGCTGAGAAGGACAGATAAACATAGTAATTATCAGCTGCTATAACAACAAATGCATGGCATTAGGGTGACTCATTGCTGAATGCTGATATATCGTATATGACATCTAGCCAACAAAATGAAAGGAAAGTATAATGTTTATCAATTCAGAGTTGGGCCTTGTACCTACACAGACCTTGACATAAAACTTGGCTGTATTACTTGCTGTGAGAATATTAGTATTACTAATCCTAAGACTCAAGTTTCTTCATTTATAAAACAAAACTAAACCAAATTATAATGTTTGTGATTTAAAATTCATGTGTCAAACATATATTCCATTTCTTTTATTTCACTGAAAAGCTGACATTCTTAGCTGAGGTTTTAGCCAACTGTAGAGCCATGGATTCTTTTAAAGGATGTATATTATAATTTCTCTCTGACTACATATAGGCCATATGTGCATCTACTTGTTAAGACGTTTAAGTAGGGGTCAGTGTTTTATGATTGAGATGAAACAATAAGTTAAAACATTAATTAGGACCCTATTTTTTCAGAAAGTTTTATTTAAGTTTATTTCTTCCATGAGAAAGAGGCAGCAAGAGACAAAGAAATAGATAGTCTCTCCAGCAAGCTCTTGACACTATGATACACACCCTGTCCAGTCCACCTAGGATCATGGGTATGCATAGGTCAAGTCTCAGGTCACAAAACCCACAACCTCCCTTATGTGTTAGTTTTGAAAAGCATCATGTCTTACCTCTGTGCCACCATTGGCTCCTCAGATCCTAGTTTTTGGTTACAAAAATAAAATGCCATTTTGACTTTGGATTCCTTATTTTGATTATAAATAAAATGAAAGTTATTAATCACGTCAAAGTACTCTAACTTCAAAGGTCTTGGAATCTGTTTAGTGAGGTAGAAAACATGCAGCTAAGAAAAGTTACAACGGCCCAGCTGTGGTGGCACATATGACAGGACACTGCTGCGGAACACTGAGCCACATGGCAACTCCTATTGAAAATACCTGTCTATTTTTCATTCCCTCTGATTTAAACAAGAAAAGAGAATTTTAGACAGGAGAAGACAGTACTTTACTGATGATCAATGACCAATGGAGTGATCCAGGGCGAGAGAGCTGCCTGGCCAGAGGCAGTTGGACCTGGGCTAAAAGAGCCTGGGGACTCTCTACAGTGGACATGTAGAGAGCCTCTCTGAGCTCAGATCTGTTGGGAAGTGTGCGAAAGCATGTGGAAATCAGGCGTTTGGTGTGTTCATAGAATCATTTACCCATGACAGTGAACTAAGTAGGGCGATGGTGATGGAAGCCAATAATGTATCCAATCATGAAAATCTCAGTAAACTTAATGGAAAATTAAGAAAAAAAAATCAGTCTTCTTTACAAAAAATAATGTGTATTAATAATTGTCTAAGATATATCTTTGTAATCTGATACTAAACAGAATACATTTTGCAAGTGAGTTCTGGCTGTTCCTAGTGCAGCTGGCAAGGCATAGATCATGGGAGTCCCCATGCTGGGCTGCAGGAGATGTGTTTGCAGCAGGGAGACACTGAAGGAGTGGTGCTGTGGGGTCTGCTGTCTGTCACACTTGACTGATAAAATTCTTTTACCAATCAAGATTTCATGAGGTACCAACTTTTTCGTTTGTTTATTTTTAGCTCCCAGGGATTTGATGTAAATTATATAAAGACATTATTTCCATACTTCTAGGATTGTAATGATCTCTATTATAGTAATGCATATATGTGAAATACATATTAAGAATAATTTGTTAGATATGTGAATGTGAAGATGGGGAGCATAATAAAGAAGAGCCACTGCAGTTTTGGCCTGTGTGGGAGCCCATGAGGACTCTCTCTGGGGAGTCCTTTCAGGCAAATTCTGGGTCTTACTCAATGGTGCATTTTGGCATTTAACACATGTGACAAGTACTCAGTCACATAGTGACAATAATGAAAATACATTTTATTTTAGTATGATAAGCCATGAATTATAAGGAAATTAATTTTAAAATGGTCACTGCATTTTTACTATGGGTTGGGTACTGTGTAAGATGCCATGCATATTTTATTTTATGCTGAGAAAACCTCAGTGAGGTGGGCAGCCTTTTGACCAAAGTTAAATGACTATAAAACAGTTATACTTACTGTTGTTACTGAAAAACAAATTTTAAAACACTTATTTTAATTTAGGACAAAACACACTCCAATTTATTACGTAGACTGCTTAGTCTTTCAATAAAATGTCTCTTACTTTTATCCCCTAAAATGTATGCCTAAAATGTATTTATTATAATATATGTATTTTTGCTATACCCTCCCTAAAGGAGATACAGGTTGTGGAATCACCTATAAATAGCATTAAGTTTAGAATAATAATGAAATAGGAAAACTGGGGACCAGCAGATGGTATAATGGTTATGTCACTGGACTTCTATGTAGTTGCCCATGGTTCTAGTCCCAAACCCAATGACTTTAACTCATGCCAGACGTATGTGCATGTGTGTCCAAGATCCCGAGAAGGAATTGTGGCATGGCCACCTCCCTGGAGGGAATTTCTCAATTTCTGTCTCCCTGTCTCTCTCTGTCTCTCTGGTGAGCACACATGCCCTATACCAAAATTCTCTCTTAAAAAAAAAAAAAAAAGAGAAACAGGAAAACTGAAAGTAGAAATACTGGCATATTATTTTGCTTTGCTAGCTTCTTAGTTGAGTCTTTAGAGATACACATAGTTACAGCATAATATACTCATCATCAATCTTCTCTACATTTTCTCAGAAGTGAAATTGCGAGGACATTTATTTCGAGCTCCAAACAGAGAAACTAGTGCAACACAGTAGGAGGTACATAATTCTGTCAGCCAGTGAACACTCACGGTACTTTCCCTCGCTCATGGTCTCATGTCTAAACTGGCCAATGACTGTTTAATCTTGGCCTAGTGGCTTGAAACTGATGTCATTTCTTTTTTATCTCCACTGGCCTAACATGATACTTTATTAATATTTTTATAAGCCAGGAAAAAAATTCTAACTTGTGTGTATTGTTGTATATCGAGCTTATGCCTTCTGCTTTGGCACAACGTGCTTTTGCCACATTAGTCATTTTGTTCCTCAAATATGCCAGATCTGTGCCTGACTTCAGGTCTTTATACCACCTATCCCTTACATCTGGATTGCTTTGTCATCTGACCTTTAATCAGGCTGGAGACCCGGCATGTGAGTGGCATGTTTCAGTCCAACTCCAAAGACCTCGAATGGAAGCTAATGGTGCGACTCAGTCCAAGAGCAAAAGCCTGAGAACCTGGTGTGTTGCTGCTGAAAGTACAAACATCCAGAAGCTGGAGAACCTGGAGTCCTAGTGTGTAAGGGCTGGAGAGTCAGGGTATTCCAGCTTTGGGGTGGGAGGGAGAATATTTGCCTTTTCACTGCCTTTTTGTTTCATCCAGGCTGGTTAGACGGAGGGTAGATCTCCATTCATTTCACCAACGTACATGCCAGTGTTCTCTGGAAACAGCCTGATAGATGCATCAAGAAATAAAGTCTTTAACAACCTTTTTGGTATCCCTTAATCTAATCAAGTTAACCCCTAAACATGGGACCAGCAGTTAGTGTAATGGCTATGTCGCTGGACTCCTATGTAGCCGAATGTGGTTCTAGTCCTGGACCTGGTGGCTTAAACTCACGCTGGGCACATCTGCCTGCATGCCCAAGGCCCCGAGAGGAGAATGGAGGAGAAGGAATTGCGGTGTGGCCATCCCCCCTGGGGGGTGATTTCTCGCTTTCTGTCTCTCTGTCTCTCTCTGTCTTTCTGGTGAGTGCACATGCCCTATAGCAAAAACCTCTCCAAAGGAAAAAAAAAAAGAAAAAAAGTTAAGCCCTAAACACCATCACAACCACCAAATTAGAGTATGTACCCACTAACTCTTAACTCATTTTGTTTAAATTTTCTCCATAATAAAATTTTCTGATATTATTTATATGTACTTTTGTTTGTTCTGTCACCTCCCCTAGGATGTAAGCCTATTGAGAACATAGTATTTATGTTGTTCACCCTAGTTCCCAGCAGCTTAGCACATGTCAGACTAGGCCCTCAGTCACATATGCTGAATGTTGATACAACAAAGGCTATGCATTAAACTCGAGGTGTCTTAGAGTGCATGCTTTGCAGCCCTTAATTGGCTCCCACCTTTAATCACGGATCTTGGTTTGTAAAGTAATGTGTGGAGTTGGATGCTTCTGGCAAGTTCTAGTGAATCTGAGTCACACTACAGCCTGGAAACAAATAGGCCATTTCCCTTATGCCTGTTTGAAAGGGCACATAATTCTCACCAGATCCACTCATACTTCTTCATATCTGGAGTGTAGACTGAGAAAAGGGTACCAGAATTAATATTCACTAACTATTAGGTACTAATATAATATTCCAGGGAACTTAGACTAATAAACACTCTTATCCAAAAATCCTCTTAATCCACTTCTCCAGGAACATAAAGAAAACAAACAAGCAAGAAAAACAAAAAACAAATATAACTTCATTACCCAGCTACTGATATTGAAGAATCTACAGTCAGTTTTTTAGTTGTAAGAATTGTTTAATTAGTAATGTGATCTAAAAAGCATCTTCATAAGAGTTGATTAAAAAAACAGCTCTGTTGTAGGTAGAGTTTTTGCCGTCTGCCACCAGTCATGTGATTATGTCATCTTACATGGCAAGAGAGATTTTGCAAATGTACAATTAGTGGAGTTGAAGGTAGAACAAAAGTCTGGGTGGACCTAATCCAATTGCTTTCTTTAATATCAGAGGGTGGTGACAGTGAACGGGAAGTGAGAGAATCTAGCTTTGAGGAGGACTTGATTCCTTACTTTGAAGGTTGGGGAGAGGGACACGTATATGAAGGAATGTAGGAGACCGCTACAAAGGAAGAGCAGCACTTGGCTCTCTGTCTACAGCCACAAGAATCTGATTGCAAGCACTTGCTCCTCACCTGCACTCTGGGGGGGTGTCCTGTTGCCTGCCAGCAGCTACAAACAAGCCCTAGTCTGTCCAAACTTGGGAACGTCTGCTTTTTTGGTGGGCTGAACCATACCTTTTCCGTAAGGGCTAACCTTTTCCATGTTTATCATTGTCTGGATATTCAGCCTCATATCTTAGAGTTACTGTTTTATCATAACCAATCATTCTCTGTTTTAAACCTCCACTAATTAATCTATTGTGTCATTTCTGTCTTCTGATTGGACCCACTTCTTTTTAATGAGATTAGTTAACTAGATAACCCTCACTTTTTGAATGTGATTTAATAAAATATATATACTTAAAATTTCTTCAACTAAATGTATACTTCCTCATTATAGGAATAGGATTTTAATTACACAGATCTTATCACAGAGAGAAAGATTCTTGTATATGAATTTTTTTTCAGAATGTATTTAATGTCATGTAATAAAGAATCACATCAGCTTCATCACCTGTGTTAATAAAAAATGCATAAGGGACCAGCAAATGACATAAAGTTTACATTGCTGGCCTCCCACGTAGTCAATTGCAGTTCAAGTCCTGGACTGGAGGCTTAAAACTCATGCTGGATGCATGCGCACCCAAAATCCCAAGAGCAGAATGGAGGAGAACGGGCTATGGAGTGGCCATTTCTCCAGGGGGGCAATTTCTTGCTTTCTTGCCTATCTCTCTGGCAAGCGCACATGCCCTATAGCAAAAATCTCTCTTAGAAGAAATTGCATACAGTGTAAAGCAAATTATCGAATGTTAAAATATAAATAATTGCTAATGTTTGGAAAGCAATTACTTAGTTTTACTTAAGTAGACATAATTTCCAGGTTCTATTTATCTCAGAATAGAGTGAACCCAGCTTTGAAGTACCAGCTGATAATTACTTTAAGTGGACTTTATTCATAGTTTAGTTCTTTATATTAATACAGTTATTTGGGACCAGTAGTTGGTGTAATGGTTATGTTACTGGACTCCAACATAGTTGATCACAGTTCGAGTCCCGACCCAGCAGCTTCAAACTCATGTTGGGCACATGTGTGTGTATGCCCAAGATCCTGAAAGGAGAATGGAGGAAAAGGAATTGCAGTATGGCCATCTTGCCTTTTTTTTTTTTTTTCTCTCTCTCTTTTGTCTCTCTGTTTCTCCAGTGAGCGCATGCCCCGTATAGCAAAAGTCTCTCTTAAAAAACAAAGCACACAGTTACTTACTCTACTATTATTGGAATTACAGCAGAAGGCCAGGTGGCTTGGTATGAGCTCATGAGTGTGTGTGAGAGAGAGGAAGAGATGAGCATCCTCCAGAGTGTGGTCCTCCTAAATTTCCATTCTCTAGCCCATTGTAACTTGGACTCTTGTGGGTGTGCTGGGGTGTTTCGGAGAGGCTGAACTGGAGATTCAAACCGTGGTTGCCATTTGGAATTTGGTTTCTGTTTCTGTTAAGCAGAGAGGCTGAACTGGAGATTCAAACTGTGGTTGCCATTTGTGCCGGGGACTAGCCTCGGCGGGGGTGGGTTGGTTTGACAGAGGCGACGCTGGAAAGAAAGGAAGACTAAGGCCTCGTGCCTTTTCATGCACGTCCTCAGCTGGACACTCCCAGAGATCGCTCTCTGAGGAGTGACAACTGCTAGGGAATATCGTGCCTTTTTATTGAAAATGAGATACATGCAAGTAAATGGGAGAGGGGCTATGTGACCTAATGATCAATTCATAAAGTTTTAACAATAGAGATCAAAGATTCTATTCAGGGTTTGATTAAGGGCAGGTTGATACAATTCAACAATAGATTGATGTAAGCAAGCTTTTGGGAACTTCTGTTCTGGGAGCGTGGTTTCGGAGAACAGTTTCAGCAGGCAGAGTTAATTATCAGCCAGTACTTGGCGGCAGCCGTCTTGCGGTTACTGGTTGCGTTGCTAGAAAAGAAAATCTCAAGTACAGATATTAGTTTTTATAAATCTCAATAAAGAATGATATTTATATAATTTTATAGAGATGTAAAATTAATTAAAGGAATCCTAATATATTTACCTATAGGAGAACGGGCTATGGAGTGGCCATTTCTCCAGGGGGGCAATTTCTTGCTTTCTTGCCTATCTCTCTGGCAAGCGCACATGCCCTATAGCAAAAATCTCTCTTAGAAGAAATTGCATACAGTGTAAAGCAAATTATCGAATGTTAAAATATAAATAATTGCTAATGTTTGGAAAGCAATTACTTAGTTTTACTTAAGTAGACATAATTTCCAGGTTCTATTTATCTCAGAATAGAGTGAACCCAGCTTTGAAGTACCAGCTGATAATTACTTTAAGTGGACTTTATTCATAGTTTAGTTCTTTATATTAATACAGTTATTTGGGACCAGTAGTTGGTGTAATGGTTATGTTACTGGACTCCAACATAGTTGATCACAGTTCGAGCCCCGACCCAGCAGCTTCAAACTCATGTTGGGCACATGTGTGTGTATGCCCAAGATCCTGAAAGGAGAATGGAGGAAAAGGAATTGCAGTATGGCCATCTTGCCTTTTTTTTTTTTTTTCTCTCTCTCTTTTGTCTCTCTGTTTCTCCAGTGAGCGCATGCCCCGTATAGCAAAAGTCTCTCTTAAAAAACAAAGCACACAGTTACTTACTCTACTATTATTGGAATTACAGCAGAAGGCCAGGTGGCTTGGTATGAGCTCATGAGTGTGTGTGAGAGAGAGGAAGAGATGAGCATCCTCCAGAGTGTGGTCCTCCTAAATTTCCATTCTCTAGCCCATTGTAACTTGGACTCTTGTGGGTGTGCTGGGGTGTTTCGGAGAGGCTGAACTGGAGATTCAAACCGTGGTTGCCATTTGGAATTTGGTTTCTGTTTCTGTTAAGCAGTATGCTGCCACCATACCAACTTCTGCTGACCTTCTGCTTTTAATATATGTAAAAATAACAGTCCTCATGTTATTTTTCAGTCAGTATTGACAAGTTTTTATGTTTAGTCATACTTCCATGTCTATAATTAGGCCAATCAAGAAGGAGTTTGCTTGGATACAGTGGGAGAATGTGGATAGAAGTCCATTTCATCTTCACTGAGATGTGTAATGTTCACAACACAGAGGTCACCAATGCACAAGCTGGTGAAATTTCAAAATAACTCGAGCCGTTCACTTGTGCTTTTTGATCATCATGAAAGGGTCACCTTATGACCAGTGATAATTCCTTTAAACTCTATTCTTTGTCAACCAATAAAAATGGTATATATTTATGATGTGCAACATGTTTTCAAGTAAGTATACATTGTGGAATGGCTCAGTTGTTCTAATTAACATACATTACTTCGCAAATTGTTTTTGTGGTGAGAATAGTCAAAATCTACTAGTATTTTCAAAGTATACATGGTTATTAATGATAGTCACCTTGCATAATAGGTCTCTTGCATATATTCCTTCTATGATGTTGAAATTTTGTATCCTTTGAACTACATCTCCTCTCTTGCCCTCTATGCCTTGCTCCTGGTAGCCATCATTGTGTTCCTCCTTCTGTGGTTCAGCTTTTTAATTAAGCGAGGTCATGCAGTATTTGCCTTTCTGTGCCTGGCATATTTCGCTTAGCATAATGTCCTCCTGGTTTGTCCATGCTGTCACAAATGACAAGATGACAATACCCCCCCCCATTTTTTTCTTTCCTAATAGCAGTTCATTGTGTGCATATATCCTGTTTTCTTTATCCATTCAGCCATGTGGACACTTAGGTTGAATTTTTATCTTGGCTGTTGTGAATAATGCTAAAAGGAACACAGGATTGCAGATCTCTTTGACTTCCTGGTTTAGTTTCTTTTGAATATATATCCAATAGTGATAATGTTGGATAATAAGATAGTTCAATTTTCAATATCTGGAGGAATCTCCATACTATTTTCTGTAATGGCTGTATCAATTGTCATCCCACCAACAGTACGTGAGAGTTGCCTTTTTGCCACATTTTGGCCAACATTTATCTTTTGTGTTTTAGTAAGAACAAATGTAACAGATGTGAAATGATAGTTCATTGTGGTTTGCATTTACCTGGTGATCAGTGATGCTGAGCACTTCTTCATGTACTATTTAGTTTTTTGTATATCTTTTGAAAAATATGTATTTGGGTCCTTTTCTTATTTTAAAAGTAGATTATTTGTTTTCTTCCTATTAAGTTGCTTTGTTTCTTATGTTTTTTTTGATAATAATCACTTATCAGATGTCTGGTTTGTATTTCCCCCATTATATATGTTTTCATTCTGTTGTTTATTTCATTTGCTATGCAGAAGCTTCTCAGTTTGATATAATATCATTTCTGTATTTTCACTTTTGTTGCCTGTGCTTTAGGGGTTATATCTATATAAAAAAAATCACCCAGACCATTGACATGGTGCTTTTCTTCTAAATTTTCTTTAAGTATTATATATCTCTCAGTCTTACATTTAAGTATTTATTTTGACTTGATTTTTTTATGGTGTGTGATTAAGGTCTCTAATGTGCATAACTGGTTTTTCCAACACCACTTATTGAAAATACTGTCTTTTTTTTTTTTTTTTTTTTTGAGAGGTTTTCGCTATAGGACACGTGCACTCACCAGAAAGACAGAGAGAGATAGAGAGTCAGAAAGTGAGAAATCGAGAAATCAGCCCCTGGGGGGATGGCCATAATTCAGTCCCTTCTCCTCCATCCTCCTCTTGGGATCTAGGGCATGCACGCACATGCACCTGGTGTGAGTTTAAGCCACCGGGTCTGGGACTTGAATCTCGGTGACATAGCCATTATGCCGACTGCTGATTCCCAAAAAGACTGTTCTTCCTACATTACGTTCTTGGAAACTTTGTTGAAACTTAATGGACTATAAATACTTGTGGATATCCAATATTCCCAATAACATTTATTAAAAAGACTCTGTTCCCCATTGTGTATTCTGGGCACCTTATTCGAAAATCAATTGACTGTAGGTGTATGGGTTTATTTCTGGGTTCTCTATTCTGTTCCGTTGGTCCATGTATCTGTGCCATGCTGTCTTTATTACAGCTGTATAGTATATGCTGAAGTCGTGTACTGTGATGCCTCCAACTTTGTTCTTTTTGTTCTAGGTTGATTTAGTTATTTTGGGTTTTTGAAATTTTTTCTATTGATGTGAAATGTGTTCTTCAAATTTTGATAGAGATTGTAATGAATCTATGGATTGCTTTGGATAGTATGAAAATTTTAAGACTGTTAATGCATCTAGTACATGACCACTCAATATCTTCTATTTGTGTATTCTTCAATTTCTTTTATCAGTGTTTTTTAATATACAAGTCTTTTAACTTCTTGATTAAATGTATTCTTAAGTATTCTTTTTTGTTTATTTTACTATTGTAAGTTCATTTCCTTCATTTCTTTTCCAGCTAGTTCATTGTCAATATATAAAAATGCCTCTGATTTATGCATGTTGATTTTGTATTCCATGACATCACTGAATTTGTTCACTAGTTTGAGCAAGTTATTGGTAAAGTCTCTAGGGTTTTCTATCTATACGATTATGTCATCTGAAACAGGGTCAGTATAACTCCTTCCTTTGCACACCTTTTATTCTTTCTCCTGCCTGATTTGTCTAGCTAAAACTTCCAGTACTACACCGAATAGAAATGGCAAGAGTAGGCATCCTTGTCTGATTCCTGAATATAAACAAAATGCTTTTAACGTTCACTGTTAAGTATGATGTTAGTTTTGGTTTTGCCATATGTGGCCTTTATTGTGTAAAGCCACATTCCCTCTGTCCCTTATTTGTTAAGAATTTTTTTTCATGAAATGTTGAAGTTTTTAAAAAAATGATCTTTTGCCTTTATTGAGGTGATTGTATGCTTTTTGTCTTTCATTCTGTTACATTCATAGATTGGTTATGTTGAACCATTCTCACATCTCTGGATAAATCCCACTTGATCATCACCCAGTAATAACTCTTACCACCTCTTTTTTCTCCTCTCTTGTTCATTGCACATACACTCTGCTTCTCTCAACCTTTGCTCAAAGTGCTCCAGCTTTCATTAGAGTTTGCCTCTTGTTCTTCCTTCCTCTATTATCTCCATTCAAGCCAGATACCTCCATGGAGGATAGAAAAGGAGAGATGACTTGAAGCTGGCAAAGTCTTAATTATCTTCAGTCACAGAAATTTGACTTAAGGCTGTGAGACCTTATATGTTCTTAATTTTTAATTCCATCACTGATGAAATAGAGTACTGAGTCTAATAAAGGACAATTGACAATTTAAAAGTTATTTCCAGACTCTCTAGCCTTTCATTGTTTTAGAGCAGGAAGACATAATGTTTCTAGGCCCGTTAATCTGCAATCACAGATTCTGTTCTTTGAGAAAGAGATTTTGAAACAGATTAATGAGCAGGACATTTATTAGGAGGTGTCATTGAGATGTGAAAGGGAGAGAAAGGAAGAGAGATTAGTTAAGAAGAAGTTAAGCTGTGATAAGTCCCTAAAATTGTATTACCTTAGGCTACTGAGAGCTCTGGAATTGGCTAGGATGTCTCTATAAACCTTCTTCAGTAGGAACAAAAAAACCAGGATCTTCTTATTCCCATATTGATGTGTAAATGTGAGATGCCCTTGGAAAGATGTTTAATGAGCAATGCATTTTTCTTTATCTAAGGTAATATTTAAAGAGGGCTGTCAACTGAAGATCATCTTCTGTCAGTATTCCTTTTTCTTTTCTTTCTTTTTTTTTTTTTTGGAGAGGATTATGCTATAGAGCACATGTACTCGCCAGAAAGGCAGAGAGAGACAGAGAGCTAGAAAGTGAGAAATCACCCCCCAGGCGGGATGGCAACGCAGCAATCCCTTCTTCTCCATTCTCCTCTCGGAATCTTAGAAATGCACACACACACACGCCCGGCGTGAGTTTAAGCCACTGGGTCCGGGACTCGAACCGCGGTCGACTACATGGGAGTCCAGCGACATAGCCATTACGCTACCTGCTGGTCCCAAGTATTCCTTTTTCTTAACGAGGGATCTGGTTGGTACATCAGCTTATCTACCACATGTAGCCATATATCTGCCAAAGATATGCTCAGTCAAACCTGTTATTGACTGTCATTTATAGGAATCTCAATAGAGTTTTATAATGAGATCCTTCAGAGAAATTAGACTTTGGGCTAGCAGATTGTATAGCAGTTAAGGCCCTGGACTACCACATGACCACCATAATTTGAGTCCTGGACCTAGCAGCTTGAAACTCACACTGGGCACATGTGGGTGTATGCCTCAAATCCTGAGAAGAGAATGGGAGAGAAGGAACTGCAGCATGGCCGTCCCCCCTGTGGGAGTGATTTTTCACTTTCTCTCTCTTTCTGTTTTTCTCTGTGTCTCCAGTGAGCACACACTCCCTATACCAAAAACCTCTCTTTAAAAAAAGGAGAGAGAAGGGAACCAGCAGTTAGCGTAATGGCTATGCCGCTGGATTCCCACATAGTCGACCGAGGTTTGCGTCCCGGACCTGGTGGCTTAAACTCACGCCAGGCGTGTGTGCGTGCGTGCTCAAGATCCCGAGAGAAGAATGGAGGAGGAGGGATTGCAGCGTGACCATCCCTCCTGGCGGGTGATTTCTCGCTTTCTGTCTCTATGTCTCTCTCTGTCTCTGTCTGTCTGGTGAGTGCACGCGCCCTGTAGTGAAAACCTCTCCAAAAAAAAAAAAAAAAAGGAGAGAGAAATCACTTTATTTCTGCCTGTCAGAGAATACAGCTGACCTTTGATGATACAGTTACATGTTAAAGGCCATAAGAAGCACTGCTTGTACAGCTAGGAAGATGAAAGAAAATAGAGGGCAATGGTATTAATACTGGAGAATTATTATTTTTTTAAGAGAGCTTTTTGTTATAGGGCATGTGTGCTTTCTGGAAAGTCAAAGAGACAGAAACCAAGAAATCACCCCCAGGGGGATGGCCATGCTGTAGTCCTGTCTCTTGGGATTCTGGGTAAACACACACACACACACACACACACACACACAGTGTGTTTTAAACTGCCAGGATCTCAAACTGTGGTCCACTATATGGGTATTGAGAGATGTAACCATTATATCTGATGGTCCTGAGGATTTTCTTTCTTTAACGCTGTCTCGAATGATTCTGTTTCTCAAATGATTCTGTTTCCACAGTGATCTCTCATTGCAAATAAGCATGGTTTGGCAGTTCAGATGAAAGTTTCTATATGTTATGGCCAGTAGCTGGAGAGATTTGGGTGCTCCGGCAAGTCTGAATAATAAATATATCTTTTTCTGACCCCAGCCAATATCTCAGAAAGTTTCATTTGGCATTTTAAGGACTTCTGCATTTTGGAAAAAATACTGTGCTCTAGAATTTTGAGTGAAAGAGATCTAAATTTCTCACAAATCTATTACAATAATCAGTGGTTCTGTTAACTGGTTCAATTATGAGTAGCAGACCATGCCAGTTCCTCTCCATCTCTAATGACCAGCATTCCAAGCAAAGAACAGATTCTCCTCAATGTTTGTTGAGTGATTTAATGAAGTAATGAATATTTTATAGTATTGTTCTGGTCTTCTGAGTCACTATTCTTTTCCTCAGAATTTAAAATTATTTCACTGGCTCCTAGTTTCCTATGCAACATACACACCTATATTGGAATTCAATACCAAAACAAACACACATGTCTATTGAAACATAATTTAGTTGACAGCAGAGTGTCTTTCTTCAAAGGCCATCTGCATATTTTAAGGACATAGGGAGCTTATAGTTGAAGCCTCCAGATTCTTATTCAAATTAGGTAAGAGACTGAGGGGAGCTGTAATTGGAATCTAATCAGATCATCAATATTGGTAAGAGAAGTAATCAGAGCAGCCACCTCACCCCGAGGAAGAGAAAGTGTTGGTGTTCCACCTTTACTTAGCAGGAAGGCGATTGCGTTGCAGTAGTACGTGAGGCAAGTAGCTCCATGTGGCTATGATGGAAAATGGGGAACACAGCAAAAATCACTGGTGTGAGTGTAAATTAGCAAGACCAAACTCTGCAGGGAAGAACTGACAACAAAACTAAATTAAAAGAATCATGATATGTAAATGCACAGGAACTCTGAAGGCTAGAGTAATGCGATAGCTGTGTATCCTCTTGAGAGAGAACTGGTAGCGCTTTTGGCTCTTTGAGAGTGTAGACACATGACTGTGGCAGATAGGGAAGTTCCCCATGCTAAGGAGGAAGTCTTTCTTTTATATTTTCAGGAAAAGCAAAATATGGTAAGGGCTTCTTGTGCCTTGCTTTCCTGTTGTATATTGCACTGATGAGGTCCTGTTGGTATTTTCATATAGATATCTACATAGCATGCTTCTATTGCTATTCTCCCTTTAAAACAATTGTTTTTAAAATTCTTGTCTACCGACTTTGAGCTATAGAATAGGGAGTTTCTGGCCCCTCACACAAGTGGGTTTTTTTGTTTTTGTTTTTTTCTTTTTTTGGAGAGGTTTTTTGTTATAGGGTGTGTGTGCTCGCCAGACAGACAGAGAGAGACAGAGAGACAGAAAGCAAGAAATCACCCCCTAGGGGGCATGGCCACACCACAATCCCTTCTCCTCCATTCTCTTCTCAGGATCTTGGGCATGCACACACATGTGCCCAATGTGAGTTTAAGCCACTAGGTCTGGGACTCAAACCACGGTCAACTACATGGGAGTCCAGCGACATAGCCATTACACTAACTGCTGGTCTTCACACAAGTGTTTATCTGTTATGATTCATTGTAATTTTGCTTAGATAAATGTGCAATGTTGATCTTATTTTATTATGTAATGGGATTCCCAGTGAAGCCACACAGTACGCTCTAACTTCTCTTTTTCTGCGTAGATTATGTCCCTGCCTTCACTGTGCTTATATATCATGTTCTTTCTTTCATCTGCTGTTTTTCTTTGCAACTGTTAAAATCTCTTTAACAAGTGCAAACATGTTAAGTATTCTATCAGTTTAATTCTCCTTGAAAATATTTCATTTGGGACTTATGAATTGTTCCAAATTGGCCTATTGCTTTCTTGTTTTGCTGAAGAGTCACCTAGTAATCATTACTTTGCCTTTCTTTTTGGTTTAATTGCCATTCCTAGGTCCCATGCCATATCCTAGTTTTACTCCCTTGTTTTGGTAGATCACATTCTCCAGTAGCTTCCTGAGAATGAATACATGTGAGATGAATTTTTTGAGAACTCAAATGTTGAAAGTGTTTTTATTTTACTCTTAACCTTAATTGGTGGTTTGGCTGCATCTGTATTAGAAATAATTTTCACTCAGGTTGCTATTGAGAAGTCTGATGATATTCTGATTCTTGATCCTTTGTATAAACCCTGTTTTATTTTCTTTGCAAGCATGTACCATTTTAACTTTTTCTTGAAGTTGTGAAAAATCATGATGCTTTACATTATCTGTGTGATTCACTTTTATGTATGGTGCTAGGATCTCAGGGCTTTCCAGTAAGGCTGCGTTGGTCCTCATTTCTCAGAAAATTGCCAGCAATAGTTAAAAAAATTCCTTCCTTTCATTTTCTCGGTGCTTTCTTTTGGGAACTCTTCAGTATTTGGATGTAGGTCTTCCTGGATTGGCCAATTAAATCATCTTTCTTTTATTGCCATCTTTTTGTTAGACTTCTTCTTTTTTTTTTTTTTTTTTTTCCTTGCTTGTTTGTTCTGCTATAGGGCATATGTGCTATCCAGAGAGAGAGAAGGAAAGTGAGAAATCATCCCCCTCTCTACCCTTGGGGTGGATGGCCCTGCTGCAAGTCCTTCTCCATTTTCCTCTTGAGATTTTGGGCACATAAATACTTGTAGTGCTTTTCAAGTCACTAGGTCTGGGACTCGAACTATTTAGTTACCATGTGCGATCCAGCTGTCTTAATCACCATGCCATAGGTTGGCCTTGTTATACATCTATTATCTTCTATACATTTTATCATTTTTTCAGTTCTCCTGTTATATTCTGAATTTTTAAGAGCACTTTTCATCTTCTAAGTACCTTTACCCTCGCCTTACAATGGCATCCTTTTTCTTCACAAATGCAATGCCTTTTCTCTAAAATATCAATAGGAGACCAGCAGTTAGCGTAATGGCTATGCCGCTGGACTCCCATGTAGCTTACCACTGTTCGAGTCCCAGACTCGGTGGCTTAAACTCATGCCAGGCGCGTGTACATATGAGCCCAAGATCACGAGAGGAGAATGGAGGAAAAGGGATTGCGGCGTGGCCATTCCCCCTGGGGGGTGATTTCTCACTTTCTATCTCTCTGTCTCTCTCTGTCTTTCTGGCAAGTGCATGCACCTTATAGCAAAAACCTCTCCAAAAAAAAAAATTAAAATAAAATAAAATATTAGTAGTACTTTCTGAAGCATTTTTCCAAAAAAAAATTAAATTTGCTGTATAGTATATGCACTCATCAGAGATAGACAGACTGAGGGGGAATGAAAAAGCACCCCTTCTCCCCCAGTTCCCCACCAGTTGAACAATAGCTAGGTGGGTGTTCTATCATCCTTATTCCTTCTGCTTCCTTTCTGGAAAATAAAGCTCCAGTCTTCCACCAGGGTGAAGGCGCAGCACTGAGTGCTGTTTCTTAGGCTTTCAAACAACCATTATTTTAGCTCCATCTTCACCACAATATCCCATGGTACCTGGAGGCACCAACTTCTGAGACTTCATGGCTTTCATGAAAGCTTTTTCCTCAACTTTCATGACTTGGGATTTGTTTGTAATCACAGGCTTTTAATGTCAATTACCACTCATGTATCTGCATTTCTACTACTCTTTTGCCATTATTGGATCTCCCTTTGTCTTTGTCCTTTAAAAAAATTAATGTGCAAAGGTTTTAGAGACAAATCCCTGTACTCCATACACATATTTAGCAAGACGTTTTCAGCTGCTTTATTACTTGTTATAAGCTATTTGTACAACAACAACTAAGCCAACTTAAAAATAAAATCTATAATCCAAGATTATACTAGATATTGCTGAGGAAAATGAATAAATTCTTCAGTTTCATCACTATACAAATAAGAAAAAATAGAATAGAAGTTACTTTGTGTGTCTCCTGTGGCACACCAGACTTTCGTTTGTGTTGCTGACATATTGATTCTTCTGTAGTGGAATAATGTATCTGACTCTCACCTTCTATCTACATAAGGACTGAGATTCCCTTGGCTGAAGTCCATGTCAGGGGAGTTGGTATTTGAGATTGAGTCTTAAGGGCAAAAAGTTAAGCCAAAGTACTTTACTTTAGGTAGCTGGAGTAAAAAGTACGAAGACTGAATATGTGAGGTAAAGTTCTTATTAAATGTTGAAGGTCAAATTTAGATAAACTGAACGCAAATTTATCTGGAAGGCTTCACATCATATTTTAAGATTTAAACTTGAAATATAAAAGGAACATCTCAAAAATAGGGCCAGCTTTAAATGACATTTAAAATACTGTATTAGTCTGTTACTGCGTTGCTAAACAGGAATACACTAGGCTGGGTGATTTATAATGAATAGAGATTTATTTGGTTTATGTTTCTGGTGACTTGGAAGTCCAAGAGCATTAGGCCAGCATTTGGCCTCTGGGATATGTCACAATATAGACAAGAGAGCAGACAGATCAGCAGCCACATCGAGGGGTGGGAGGAGACAGAGACAGAGAGGCAGACAGAATTAGAGAAAGGGAGGAAATAGGTATTTATATTGTACTTTCTTTGTTTGTCCCTTCTACACTCTTAGCCAATTAGATAGTGGCCTACCTCCTTTTCTCCCTTTATTGCCAAAGAGTGTTTGTGCTTGCTATGGAGAGAAAGAGAGGGGAGAGAGAGAGAGAGATAGAGATATATATAGAGAGAAACTACCCCCCTTATGTGGTCACAGCACACTTCTTTTTTCTGTTTCTTTTGGGAATGCACTTGCACCTGGTGTGCATTTCAAGTGGCCAGGGAGGGGACTTGAACTTCAGTTTGTCATGTGGGATCTAGCTCTTTGCATAGCATGTAACTGCTGCATTACAGGATCAGCCCCGCCCCACTTCTTAAAGGTCTCAACACCTTCCAGTGCTACTCACTGAAGACCAAGCTTGTAGAACGTGTACTTTTGGTAAACAGATCATTATCTAGACTATAGCAAATATGAAACTAAATTTTCTGGGCTCATTCAGAAAACCCATGTCAAAAATTGAGAACTGGAACTAAAGCCTTATGGAACAAGGAGATTGGTATGGATAAATCTGCAGGATCAGACACTTGGTTGATGTTGGATATTGAAAAATTATGCAAGGAAGGTTTATTTCCTTTGAGAGTACATAGAAAAACACATTGTCACAATTCAGATGCACCTCAATACTTACTGAGTAAAAACAGGTCTGTGCTGTCACTTTTCAGCATGCTTGAACATAAGATAATGTTTGGATCTTAGCATTGCAGCTAGCAGAGAGAAGAAAGAACCCAGGTTTGATAAAACAAGGATAGGTATAATCTATCGTAACCCTGAAGTCTGGCCTCAGAGGGGCTACTAGGTCATTTGCTGTATTCTTCATTCATTTACTTACTCATCAATTCTTTTAACAAATCTTATTTATTCATTTGTTTTTTCTCTCTCTTTAAATTTATTTGTTTTTTACATTAATTCACTATACATCATTACAGCATACAAATGAATTTTCCATCCAAAATACACTGTGTATTGGCTCAATCAAGCACATCAACATACATGTTATCAGCAAATAATTATCCAATTCTTATGTCTTGTATACTTTGTTTTTTGTTTTGCCATCCTTGATTCCCTATCCCTCACCCTCTGCCATGTCCCACCCTCCTCCCACATTGTCTCTGGTATCCATGGTTGCTTTCTATGCCTTCGTCCCCCTATTTAATTGATTTACTAATGAACTTAATTAGTCTAAATATATCCAATAGTTAGCACAGCTGATATATACCTATATATGAACCCAAGTCTGACTTTAGGCATAAACCTCAGTGAGTAGAATGAACATACTATAAAGTAGTACCCAGCTGGGGCTATATAGCTTACTGCAGTCATCAAATATGCATTTGTTTTTTTAAATTTCGATAAGAACAGTTTTACTGTTTTTTTTTTCTTCTGCAACTTTTTTTTTTTAATTGCTTAACATTCATTCCCTGAGCATCATCACAAAATACTAAATGTGGTTTCCCATCTAGAATAAACTGCATAGTGGCTTAATCATGCATGTTATCATCAATAATATTCCATTTTTACTTTCATACATATGTATATGTGTATGTATGCTTTTTACCCCATGTTTGACCTTCTTCCCTTTCCCACTCTCTTATTACACTTTCTCTGCTATATATAGTGTTCATTTGTATTGGCCAGTCTCTGTCTGAGGTACCAGTGATGCAAAAGTGAATAAGATAGGTTCTTATTCCTTCAAAGGCCTTTAAATCTTTCAAAGAGATCATATGTGACCCAAACATGGATTATGATGGAAATTCAGTCAGTACATTGGTGAGTATCAGAAGAAATTCAGAGGGGAAGTGTTATCCAGAGTGACGCAGGCTGGTGGCAAGGTCATAGACTTGGTCAAAGATCATCCCTTTCACATCAGGCTGGATATTTAGAGAGTGTTGATTTACTCCTTTCTTTCCTTCACAACGTTTACTTACCAAACATCTTACAGTGTACCCTGTGCTGAGGTCAGAATATCAAAGATTCACTGGTCAGATGTACATACGATAATATGGTTTCTGCACCAAAGCGCATGCAGGCACATAAATAGACAGTTATAACATTAATGATGCTACTGTATAAAATATGAGAATTGTTCCTTAAGGATAATACAGCCTGTGTGTAAACATTGAGGAATGACACTTAAACTAAATATTGGAAGTCAGGAAGCCTTCTTGGAGGAAATAACATTTATGTTGAGTCTTAAAGGATAAGAGATTTCTGAGATAAGAATTTAAAGTCCTGAAGGAACTTTCTGTCTACTCAGGACAGGAAGCAAGCCAAGTCAGAAAGGAATATAAATTCCACAGAAAAAAAAAAGATGGATGTTCATGATAGAGTTCCAATCCTGTGGAAATTGAATTCAGAGGAGGAAAACTGATGCACATATATAACATTGAGCAATTCATTTTTTTCTGTGCTTCTATTTCATTTGTAAAAGAGAGAACCCTAATGGGACCTACTTCATGGGGTTCTCATGAGGATCAAAGAAATAATATATGTAAAACATTTATAATAGTACCTGCCTCTTAGTAAGCACTGAACAACTTATAGCTTATAATAATAGTTTTTTTTAGGACCAGCAGTTGGTGTAATGGCTATGTCACTGGCTGCCTATGTAGTTCAAGTGCCGGACCTGGTGGCTTCAACTCACGCTGGGCCCCTGTGCATGCATGCTCAAGATCTGGAGAGGAGAATGGAGAAGAGATTGTGGTGTGTCCATCCCCCCTGGGGGGTGATTTCTCACTTTCTGTCTCTCTGTGTCTCTCTGTTTTTCTGTATGTGCCCTATAGCAAAAACCTCTCAAAAACAAACCAAAAAATAATAATTTTTATTAACAGTGGTAACATCAACTGACTTGGTGAAAAGAACCTATATCTCAGATTATGTGGATGACCAGAGTTCATTCCCAACATGTTGGAGATGCCAGAGCTGGGGTTTTAACACTAATATTATATATTGTCAGTTTGCAAATTGAGTTGGATCTTAATCTTTCTTTAGGATTGGCTCAGAATAGCTAGTGGAGGCTCAGTGAGTCAACATTAGCCAAGAAAACTACACTATGCTGTAATCTGTTCAGAATACTCTAACAAAATATCATAGACTAGATGGCTTAAACAACAGTATTTATTTATCACCATTTGGGATGCTGAGAAGTACAAGGTGAAGGTCCTAGCAAATTCCATTCTCAGTGAGGTCCCTCTTCTTGGCTTACAGATAACCACCTTCTCATTGCATCCTCACATGGTACCCTTTCTTATAGGGGACTCCACTCTCATGACCCCATCTAAATCCAGGTTCTTACCAAAAGTCCCACCTTCTAATACCATAACTTTGAGGGCTTGGCTTACAATATATGAGTTTTTTGAGGGAACAAACATTGAATCCATAAAATAATTTTACTGTGAACCAGGAACCATCTTTGTTTCTGGGATACACTGAAGGAAAGGTGTATAGAGTTCCCCCAAAGGAGCTCAAATTAAATTACTAAGTGAAGGTATGGGACTGATTAAAACCTCATTGACTAATATAAAGAAAGTAACAGATATTTTAATACAGAGTGATTGAATAAGGAGGTCTACTCAGTTGATATGATTTATGCTGGGATACCGTGTTTGCTAAACCTTGAGGGAGAAAAAAACTGGCCATGAAAATTTTCATATGGAGATGGAAGAAAAACAACCATAGAAAAGACATAGGGATGGTTAGAGGTAACTCCTGCTGATAGGGGCTCCGGAAAATATAGTCCTCAGAAATTTAGTCCTAATAGCATCCTTAAAGGTTTACCAGATATCCTGTTTACTGAGATGTTCAATTAAATGATTATGGTGACCGCTTTTACAAATTATGCCACACACTTCTGGGACTCCATTGAATACTCTTGACTCATACTTTAGAGCTCTGATAAGCAGCATTCGCTCTGGAATTCTCCTTTCTTGTCTGCCAGTGGAATTTCTTATCTCATCCAAGACTTAATCCTAATGTTTCTTGATAATTGTTTACCTAAACCTATGCTAGAAACTTTAAAATTAAAAATGCAAATAAAATAGAGTATATGCTTCAGAAAGCATATAGTTTACTTAGAGAATAATTCAGGGGCATATCACTGAGAAGAATAGTGGTAGTTCAGATAAGAGAATTCCAAATTTCCCTTCCTTTACTCATAGTAAAGTGGGCTAGTCTAGCCTTAGTAACATAATAAAGTCCCTAAGAAGAAAAGGAAACTGATACTCTTCAAGATGTGCAAGGGGACTTCAGGAGTTCATGGAAAAACAGAATTAAAGTGTGAATTTATTTCGGTGCAAATCATTAGAATGCATGCATAGTTTTTTCAGAATATGCCTTCTACATTAAAGTATGGAAGATTTTCTTGTACTTAAATTTAAACCTTTCAGATTTGCATCAACAGAATGTAGGGCTTTCTAAGTTTCTTGGTAGTACAGTACTATTAAATCTATCTATTACATATTCCATTTCGGTATTTGCCTAAAAGAAAAGGTCCAGAAAATGGTAACATTAGTGCAGGTGTACTTTGTGAAAATTTCCAGTATTTAAATAGGCAATTGATGAGACTTTTAGAAAACAACTACAACAAAGGGAAATGCCATGTAGATTGTTTAACAAGGTCTGTTTGAAAGTACAAAAAGAAGTTTGGTTTATATCACAGGGATATTAAAAATATTGTTTGGAGGGAACCAGCAGTTAGCTTAATGGCTATGTCGCTGGACTCCCACGTAGTGGACAGCGGTTCGTGTCTCGGACCTGGTGGCTTAGAACTCAAGCCAGGCACGTGTGTGTGCGTGCCCAAGATCCGGAGAGGAGAATGGAGGAGAAGGGATTGCGGCGTGACCATCCTCCCTGGGGGGTGATTTCTCGCTTTCTGTCTCTATGTCTCTCTCTGTCTGTCTGGCGAGCGCATGTGCCCTATAGCAAAAATCTCTCCAAAAAATATTGTTAGGAGACTTTGATAACTTCTACTGCCTCTGTATCCATCAATTCCTGAGTAAACATTTGGAGCAATATGATTACTCCCCAAGAAGTCCTGTTTTAAGCTAAGTCCCCATTTTCCAATGAGATACCTGCCCAGAAACTTTTTAGATAAAATTTGGAGCTGTGACTGAGTCTGCAGAGCATAAAACTTATGAAAGAATTTGTCTCAGCAGAAAACTCTGTAGTGTTTCATGATGGAGGGGCTTCAAAAGGAAAAAGAAAAAAAAGACTTACCTATCAAATTAGGTTTTAATGGATAAATCTAGTTTGGTTTGGAAACAGATGTCCTCTAGAAAGTTTGCTCACTGCTTTAAAGTTGTGTTTATTGCCATTTATTTTTTTTTCCTCTTAACCCATATTTTATGGAAGACTTCTATCTTGTCAAACAAGTTTTGCCAACCATAGTACTTTTTAAAAAATTTTATTTATTCATTAATTTATTTTAATTTGACCAGAGAAAGATGCAGAGAGAAAGAAAGAGGGAAAGTGAGAAAGCAAGCCACCAGGTCCAGGATTCAGACCACAGTCGACCATGTGGGAGTGTCCGGTGCCTTAACCACCAAGCCATCTGCTGACCCTGCCAACCACAGTAGTTTTTAGCAATACAAGTTTTACAATAGAGGAACAATTTCTAAATTCCCGACCTTGTCTAGATGAATTTAGTAAGTAGGAAGGACTAGGGTTGCAGTGTACAATAGAGATTGACAACAGTATGTATATAGACAGGGTCCTCAAAAAGTTCATGAAAAAATGGAATTAAAGTTTATTTTGGTGCAAAAAGATTTTGATGTTTATGCATAATTTTTCATAATACACTTATTTTTTTTTAGAGAAAGATTTTTGCTATATGGCATGTATGCTTGCTGGACAGACAGAGAGAAAGAAAGTTGGAAGTCACTCTTGGCCATGCCACGATTCCTTCTCCTCCATTCTGCTTTTGGGATCTTGGGCACAAACACACATGTGCCCAGTGTGAATTTTAAGCCTCCAGGTCCAGGACCCAAACCGTGGTCGACTACATGGGAGTTCAGCAATGTAATCATTATGCCATCTGCTGGTCCTCATAATACACATTTTTAAATGACCTTTTTGAAGACCTCTTGATTAATGAGTTGACTGCTATCCATCTTTTCTGAGTCTCCCTGAAAAGTTACATCCTTTTGTCAAAGTATTAGCAAACAATGTAGGAAAATTTGTAATGAGGAACAAATAAGGAAATGAATTAACCTAGTGGCTAATATAGCAAATAATGTGTAAAAATTCCTTAGACATTTGTCTGTCCCAAAGAACCTTGAGACCACATCATTCACTAGGGATCTTCTTCTCTCAATCACTGGCTGTCCCCCGCAGAGTTCAGTACAGTTCCTCCTGTTTTATTACAGATAGCCTACTTCTGAGACTCAGGCATAGCCTGGAGGAGGTATGCTCTTTATCTTACCTGGAGTATAAAGAAGCTTTTTCTCTGTAAAGCTCTGTTTTGCAGTGGAATTAAATCAAATCAGATGCTATAATAAACTGGCTCTTAAAGGGCTACTCATATACATAATTGGAAAAGAAGAAAATCTAAAGAGGGTTGAAACTTGCTCTGGACAGGCAAGACATGTGGTTGTAACCCTTACTCTGCTATACAAGTGGGACATACAGAATAATAGAGAATCTGGTCTTAGCAGTAGAGCACCTGTTTATTACTCTATCCAGACTTATTTTCCTTTTGCCAGAGGTCACATGTGCTTGTCAGGGAGAGAGAAGGATACAGAGACAGAGAAAGTTAAAAAGCCTCCTCTCCCAGTGGGGCATGGTCATGCTGCAATCCCTTTTTCTCCATTTCTTCTTTCAGACTTTTGGGTACACACATACATGCTTTCTCAAAACGCAGGGTCAGGGAAGTGGGATTAGCCATGTGGGATCCAGTTGTTTTAACTATCATGTCGCAGGCTGGCCCCACTCTGTCCAATTTTTATATAACTTTTAAAACGTGTTTTCCTAAGTATTTTAATGAAAGTTTTTAATGTGAATATTTTGGACTGAATGCACAGTTTCTAAGGAGTGAAGTTTTTTGCACCTCATTTGGCATGACCAAGTTTAAATTCAGTCCAGAACATCAGAAAATTTAAGAAGCTGAAGAAGAGAGCTTATGTATACAATCAGGAGAGTGGACTGTATTTCCCTTCTGCTTGTGACCTAATTCCTCACCACCAATAGAATGAGCATGTTAAATAATATTTCATGAAACCAAGAACACTTACTCACTTAAAAGATTCCAAATTTGGGTCCCCCCTCCCCCGTCCCACATGGCTTTCCTTTTTGATTGTCCCGTTCTATTATTTATTGAATTACTTTTAGCAATTTTCACTCTTCTGCTTTCTGGGATTGTTTTGTGCATTATTTCAGTAGCTCTGGAATTATAACATATTGTGTTGAAAGAAATGGCTATTTAAATTTGCTCACATACTGAAGATAAATTTGAGGGCAATGAATTGCTGTATTTATCTGAAAATTCAGGATTGTAGGAGATCAACAGGGACTTTTCTGTGACAGACAGTTTTATATTATACAGACATCCTAATGCTAACATTAATTTGGAGATGTGCTTATCTATGAGAATATAGCATTTGCATGCTTTTACAATATCTTTAAGCATATGGCATTACTTTATGGAAAAGGAATAGTTTCATCTGCTTAGGAATGGGCAAAGAAAGAAATAGTAATAAGTAACATGAATCATGTTACTAATTCCATATTATCTTTATTAGTTTTCAAATTTAATAAGGTTCACTTAATAACCTCTTAGAATTCAAACTTATTGGAAAAACTATCTGACCTTTCTTTTTTCATGTCACTATTAACAGTTAAGTGAAAGGAATCAACACATGCTGGGGTCCTGACAATATTGCCATTTTCCTATTTTATGATCTATTTTCTCTGAAACTCTTGATTATTACAAATGCCTGGCAATTTTATATTTCTTGTGACCTTGAAATCAGTTTGAAGTGTCAGCATTCAGCTAGAACCTGTGGAAGTATATTTCTTCATTGCTTCTTCAGTTTCCACATTTCCTATTAGAGGCGATGTACTTACCTAAGTGTCTTTGCTGAAGGACAAGCAATCCTTCTAATCTCTGGAAATGTAAGCATTTTCCAGTTGTTCTCTGAGGGTGCAAATTGTTGGGAACCCTGGTGTAAAGTGGTGACCACATGGTGGCTCAGGGTTAGACATAAAACAAATCCTTATTACTTTGCACATTTGACCTTGATAGGACATTTTTATTCCATAATCTATAACAAAGTATTTCACCTACATGTTTTAATTGATCCTCACAGTGTGGTTAGTGGAAATTTTAGTTGTTGATGCCAGCAGATATTGGTTATCTTCCTGATAGCATAATTTCCTGTGAAGCTACTGAATGTAAGAAATCCAATTATTTCATTTTCATATTCAGAATAAAATATGCAAACCATTTCAGGGTTTTAGTGAATATCTAAGAAATTAATGTCCATTAAATTTTAAAACTTCAGAGTATGATATACAAAAATGTATGTTTATTTAACATGTAAACATCTATTAAGGTTTTTAGTTGGCAAAACTTACGTGATTACATTTTTTTTGCTCTTTAAATTTATTTATTTTTTCTACATTAATTCACTATACATCATTACAGCATATAAAGGAAATTTCTATCCAAAATACACTGTATATTGGCTCAATCAAGCACATCAACATACATGTTATCAGCAAATAATTTTCCATTTCTTATGTCTTCTATACTTTTTTTCGTTTTGCCATCCTTGATTCCCTATCCCTCACCCTCTGCCATGTCACACGTGATTACATTTTAAACTATGATAAAAAGCCATTATATCTTGAATATAAAAGGTACTATATTAGTAACATGTTATTTGTCTTTAAAGTTTTTGATTATACATGGTTCTCTAGAAAATCAATCAGAAGACGAAAGTTTAAAGGGTGATTAGTGAAGATTCTTATTAAAAAGGTTCGTAACTGTTCTGTTTTCTTGAAAAAATAAAACTCTATTTTAAAAATTGATGTAAATATCATTAGGTACACAAACCTTCAGTTTATAACTTGAAGTTTCACATATATAAATAAACCATACAAATACTAAATTATTACTGTTTGGAAGTCTCCCCTATATTTTTTCTTAGCTAATGTTTGACCTCTTTCAACAATATCCAACATGTGGTGTGTTGGTTAATGACTTGGATATGTTCTGAGAATATGTTCAACGGATTTTTTTCCTGGTGTCAGCATTGTAGAGTGACTTACACAAATCTACGTAGTATAACCTATCACACACCTACGCTATATGGCGTAGCCCATTGCTCTTCAGCCACAAACCTGTAACATTCTATACTGTGTCTTGTAGGTAATTATAACATAATAGTCAATATCTGTGTATTGAAACATAGAAAAGTAAAAATATGGCAGAAATATGCTTTTAAAGAGGCATTAGTGGAGGAAGAGACTGTGAGTCATGAGAAAAGAAGACAAACGTTATAATAGTTTCCTTTGTTCCCCTTTCTTTTCCTCTTTCATTTGAAAGAAAGGACTAGGATTTCAATCTGTTATCTGATCAATGACAGAGCCTTCTGAGGACAATACCAAGAGTCTATTGTCCTGTGACGGACTTGGAAATCCATACAGGTAACATTTCAAGGAGATATGCTGGTGGTTTTGACTAGACATTCACATGAACTTTTAAAAGTGGTAAGTGATATAGCTAACCCCTAGCTGTGAGTTTTGAATTTATTTTGTTTTATTTCATGTACAAAAACCATTATCCCCCTAATTGTCTATGTGAGTGTGCCTTATAAATGAAAATGGCACCTACCATTTGAACAGGATCCTAACCTGTTTCCTGGCTTTAAGCAAAGTTCCTTGGCATTTCTTTGATTTAAGTTAAAAATGCTTTTCTTAATAGTAATGAGTGAACTCACCATTGAAAGTAGTTAGATTATGTAAGAAATTGTGTGATCAATACAATGTGGGTGGGAAAGGAATGGAAGACAATTGTAGAGACCAGAGATAGTGTGAGAAAAGGGTGGGAAAGGACAGAGGGTCAGAAAGAGGGGTAAAAATAATTCTAGGAACTAGAAATGGTAATTTTTTATAATAATATGCATGATTAAGTCACTATGCAGTATATTCTGGATGGGAAATCACATTTTGTATGCTGTGATGATGCTTACGGAAAGAATGTAAATTTCATGGAAATGTATATATCACCTGTGTTTACTATGAAAATATTTAGATTAATTAAAGTATTTAGTAATTCAATAAAATGTGGGGGGAAAACAGTATAGAAAGCAAACATAGATACCAGAGACAGTGTGGAAGGAGAGTGGGAGATGGCAGAGGGCAAGAGATAGGGAATCAAGGATGGGGGGAAAAAAGCAAAACATACAGGAAACAAGAAATGGAAAATTATTTGCTGACAATAACATGTTTGTTGATCTGCTTGACTGAGACAATATACAGTGTACTCTGGATGAAAAATCTAATTTTGTATGCTGTAATGATGTACAGTGAATGAATGCAAATAAATAAATTGAAATAAAAAAAAAGAGGTACATTGTACGTCTCCACTTAACATAACCCAACTGTCCACAGTCTATGGTAGAGACTGAAAGATTGGAAGGCATAAAAGCATTGAAAATATTTATGGACACTGGAGACAG